>NW_017670550.1:389732-423893 GCF_001879085.1 Nicotiana attenuata
CCCCCCCCCCCCCCAAAGATAACCACCAAACAAGGTCAACCTGCAGTAGTTTTCAAAGGGGAAGATTACATGGTGAGATTTGCAGATAGGTGCAAGTTTACAGTAGTAGACAAGTTTTCCAACACCATGCCAAGAATGGAAACTATTAGAAAGAGCTTTATTGCTCAGACAGAACTCAGAGGACCAGTCAACATAGCTCATTTTAATGTTAGGACTGTCTATATTGATCTGGAAAATGAGTATGATCATTCCACTGTCTGGGATAAGTAGCACATGTATATTCAAGGCCAGATGATGAAATTGGAAGCATGGTCCCCAACATTCAAACCAAATGAAGACTCTCCCATTGTGCCAATATGGGTGGTGATCCCAAAACTGCCATGGCATTTATACTACATGGAAATCATCACACTTCTGTTGTCTCCTATAGGCAAAGCTCTATACTTGGACCTGGCATCTTTCCAGAAAACTAGGGGAAGTGTGGCTAAGGTCAAGATTCAAATTGATCTAACCAAGGAAAGACCCCATCATGTCTGGCTTGTATATGATGAGGAAAAGGATGAAAATGGTGATGGAGAATGGTTGGAAGTCCAATATGGCAGTGTGCCTGCCTATTGTTCTCACTGTAGGCACCTGGGTCACTCTGAATATACTTGTAAAATCAGGCTGAAAGAAGAAGAAAAAAATAAGAAAAAGGAAGAAGAAAACAATGCAGCAGGTAACTCCCAATCCACCAAAAACAAAAAGTCCAGAGATGAAGTAGGAGCTAGCAAGAATCCAAAGAAGGAACAGGGGGAAATACCACCACCAGCTGCTCAAGATCAAAGAAAAAATCAAATGACAGTAGAACACCAAAAGGTAGCAGAACATCAAAATGCTGTAGTTATGACAACAGAAGAGGAATGGCAAACACAGAAGAAGAAAAACTTTAAAGGCACCACACAAAGCAAGAAACAGCAACAAGTCTACATGCCCAAACAATCTCACATTCAACAGCATCAGATTGCTCCAAATACCACTCAACAACAGGCTCCACAACCACCTCAACCATCAGGTAACCCTCTTATCAAACCTCCAGCTCCACTGGAGAAGAGTGTTGATTCTGGTGCTCAGAGTCATCCCAGTCCCCCTTTCCCCCCATCTATTTCTAGTGATTGTGAAGTTAATGGAGGTAAGGAGAATTGTCAGGAGTTACCTATAGCTAAGCAGGAAGGGGTACCAAAAGGGGAGGGGTTTCCTCATGTTCAGCATGAGTATGCTGAGGCACCATTGATTGACCATAGGACTGACCTCCCATCCCCTGCTACCACAGTCAATAATTCAGGCAAGCAACAGGCTCATCGTTCTAAAAATGTGATTGTTGAAGAGGATTCTGAGTCCTCCACCTCAGATGAGAAAACCTCTGCATAAATGAAAGCATTGCTCAAAGGAAAAGCCAAAGCGCAGCTGACTTTCAAATACCAGTTCAGACTCAGAAATCAAAAAACAAACCCAGTCTGAAAAAGAGGAAAGCTATGAGAAACAGAAATGCAGGCATCAGCATAAATGAACCAGCAGATGAATCCCAATTTCAGAGTCTTACTGTCCAGAAAAGCTTCAGAGCTGATCCTAATGTAACAGTGGATTCCTCTGCCTACAGGAACTCAGTAGCTAACCCCTCTCTCTCCCAACCATTACTCCCCAACAAAGTACCCCCTCAGATGACAATGAAACAAACATAACCACCAATGATAAAAAAAACAACACCTAGAACACAAAAAACCACCTCTATTCCCTCCAGCATTCCTAGAAAAAACCATCTCCAGAATCCGCTTGATATGGTCTTGGAAGAATGCCCTCTTAACAGATATACCCCAAAGCAAGATGACTACAGGCCAATTGAATCAGAAGATGAAATTTTTGGGGATCAAGATGCTGATGATGAGTCTAGTGAAGAGGAGCAACACTGTAAACTCTTGATTGCTGCTGTAAATGGAAACCATAATCAAGAGGCTGATGATCCTGAAACACTATCATCAAGAATGAGTCCTTCACCAAGGCTAACAAGGAGCAGAGCTGCTAGAAATAGGAGCAGCAGTGTCCCACCCAAACACAACCTAAAACCTTCTTTCCAATGATTAGTACAATCATTTGGAGTACAAGAGGTATCAGAACCTCTAGAGCTATTGAAAGGCTCAGAATTCTGAAACACATCCACAAACTTTTCTTTATTGCTGTTCTTGAACCATTCCTTGATACCTCTCATATCAACTTTTTCAAACTCCAACTCTCAATGCACCAAGCTGCCTCCAATGTTAATGACAAGATTTGGGTTTTTTGGGACAAAGAATTCATTGCATCTGTAATAGATTATGATGAACAACAATTGACCTTACAGATGAGACATGTTGAAAGTGATACCCCTTTCTTTCTCACAGTAGTCTATGCCAAATGCAAGCCAAATCTAAGAAGACCTTTATGGGAGGTGTTGAGACACAAATCAGCAACTTATGCTTCTCCTTGGTGTGTGATTGGTGACTTCAATGTTATTGCTACAGTGGAAGAGAAGATAGGGGGTATTCCTTATCATATGAACAAAAGTTTAGACTTTTTATGCATGATTGAAGACTGTGGATTGGCTGATCTGGGCTTCTATGGTCCCAGATGTACCTGGTCCAATGGTAGAGGTCAATGCTCCATTGTCTGGAAAAGACTGGATAGAGGGTTGGCCAATGATCAATGGTTAGCTGCTTTCCCTGCCACTACTATTTCCCATCTAGCTTCAACAGGATCAGATCACACCCTCTCCTCATGGAAATCAGAGTTAGGCAAGATAATGGCACCAAGTATATTAGGTTCCTTAACTTATGGGTTGATAATGCAAACTTCAAACCATTTGTGAAAGGAATATGGGATGCAAAGGTATCTGGCAGTCCAATGTGGATATTTCATCGGAAACTGAAAGCCTTATCTACTGGCTTAAGTCAGTGGTCAAGGCAAGAATTTGGTGACATATTCCAAAAAGCTAAAGAATATGAAGAAAAAGTCAAGGCAGTTGAGATAGTTTGGGCTCAGACCAATGATGAAACTGACAGGGCAAGACTCCATGACCTTAAAGCTCAATATATAAGATACATGAAATTAGAGGAGAGCTTTCTTAAACAAAAAACCCACCTTCAGTGGCTCAAGTAAGGTGATGCAAACTCTAAATACTTCCACAGTCTCATCAGGGGTAGAAGAAGAAAGTTGTACATTCACAAGATCAAATATGAAGATGGGCAGTGGATTCAAGGGGATGAGGCTATTGGTAGTGCAGCATGTGACTTCTATCAAAACCTCTTCACTGATCCTGGAGGAACTATCAGAGAAGACCTACTGTCATGTATCCCTTCCATGATCACTTAGGAGGATAATGACATTCTGTCTGCATATCCTACTCTATCAGAACTCAAAGAAGTTGTCTTCTCAATGAACCCCACCAGTGCTGCTGGGCCAGATGGGTTTAATGGCAAATTTTATCAATCCTGCTGGGACATCATCAAGCATGACCTCCTCAATGTGGTTCTATCCTTCTTTGGGGGATGTACTATGCCTAAGTACATGACTAGTGCATGCTTGGTTCTTCTGCAAAAGGTGGAGTTCCCTAATTCTCTGACTGAATTTAGACCCATCAGCCTCAGCAACTTCATCAACAAGATCATATCCAAAGTCATTTGCACCAGACTTGGCCCCATTCTCCCCAGAATTATCTCTGCCAACCAATCTGGATTTGTAAAAGGAAGGAATATCTCAGAAAATATCATGCCTGCTCAAGAAATTGTCCATGGTATTAAGAAGCCTAATGAAGGTTCAAATGTGGTCATCAAGCTAGACATGGCCAAGGCATATGATAGAGTCTCATGGAGTTGCACTTGCATCATGCTCAGGAGAATGGGGTTTGGAGAAAGGATCATTGACATGATATGGAGGACTGTCTAATAATTGGTACTCTGTAATTGTCAATGGATCCAGATGGGGGTTCTTCCATTCCACAAGGGGCCTAAAACAAGGAGACCCTCTTTCCCCAGCTTTATTCATCATAGGTGTTGAACTCCTTTCCAAAATGCTCAATATCCTTAACCATGACCAAATATTCAATGGTTTTTACATGGAAAGAAGGGGCCCTCAAGTCAATCACCTGAGTTTTGCTGATGATATCATTATCTTCTCCTCAGGGAAAAGGTCCTCTCTTCAGAAAATCATGTGGATTTTGAACAATTATGAAAACACATCTGGCCAGCAGATTAATAGACATAAAAGTCACTTCATGACTTCTCTTTGTGCCTTCCCTTCTGCAGTTAGAAGAATCCAGTCTGTCATAGGGTTCACCAAGAAGTCTTCTCCACTCACATATCTGGGCTGCCCCCTGTATATTGGAAGGCTGAGAATCATCCACTTCAGCTCCCTAGTCTCCAAAATTGTGAGCAGAATCAGGGGTTGGCATGGTAAAATGTTGTCTCATGGGGGAAGAGCCACTCTGATCAAACATGTCCTCCAAGCAATGCCAATTCACCTTCTGGCAGCTATATCCCCTCCTAAGACAGTTAGGAAACAGGTGGAAAAGCTTGCTGCAAATTTCTTTTAGGGCATGGATAATAACAAAAGAAAGTATCATTGGGCCTCCTGGCACAAACTATGTTACCCCCTAAATGAGGGTGGCTTAGGTTTCAGAAGAATTGATGACATCTGCAGGGCTATGGAATACAAATAGTGGTGGCACTTCATAACCACTCATTCCTTATGGAGTAGTTTCCTGAAAGCCAAGTACTGTAAAAGATCTAATCCCATTTCCAAGAAATGGGATACAGGTCAATCACAAGCATGGAAGAGATTAATGACCAACAAAAAAGAAGCTGAGAAGAGTATATTCTGGAGATTACATTCAGGGAATTGCAGCTTTTGGTAGGACAATTGGTTAGGAATTGGTCCCTTAGTTGATCATAGACAGGAGGGGGGCAGGCCAGGCAATGTCACAGTTTCCCAATTTTGGGATGATGGCCATTGGTGTCTCCAAAAACTTAATGAAGCTGCTCCTGCCAACATGATCCTCTTGATAATGTAGACTCCCATCTTCTTCAATAACAATCAAGATGTTGCTATTTAGAGCCCTAATTCAGACGGCAGGTTTACTTGTACATCTGCCTGGGAGCTGATCAGAGTTAAGAAACAGCCTAATTTCTCCAACAAAATGACATGGCATAAGAAGATCCCCTTCAAGTGGTCCTTTTGCCTTTGGAGAGCCATCAGGAATAAGCTCCCCACTGATGACAGGGTGCTTGCCTTCAGCAGTCCTACTGTAACTAGATGTGTATGCTGCTCCTTCCACACAAATGAAACTGTTGACCATATCTTCAGCAGGGGAAATTTTGCCAAGATAGTGTGGAAAAAGTTTGGTGGCATTGTGGGGATTCAAACTGAAGAACTGCCTTTCAAACTTCTGCTGATGAAGTGGTGGCTCCTTCGCAATAATAATGAAGTCCAAAAGCTCATCCTTCATTCACTCCCTATCATTATCAGTTGGAATTTATGGAAAAATAGGTGTAGTGCAAAATATGGGGCTAAATCAACTTCATTGACTAGGGTGCTTTTCTCCATTAATTCTGACATTAACTTGTTGCTGATGGCCAACTTTCCAGAAATCAAATGGCCTCTCAACTGGCAGGATCTTTATCCCTTCATTGAGAACCTAAAACATCAAACCATCTCTACTCAAGTAGTATGGAATAAGCCAAGCTATGGTTTTGTTAAGGTCAACAGTGATGGGAGTGCTCTTTCAAACCCAGGCAAGATTGGTGCAGGAGTGATCATTAGAGATCACAGTTCTAAGTTTATCCATGCTATGGCTACTCCTCTTGGGGAAGGAACAAACAACTTTGCAGAAACTGAAGCTGCCTTCATTGGAATCAAATGGTGTCTGGATAATGGATTCTCTAAAATCCATTTGGAAACTGATTCTGCTCTCCTAATTCAGTGGCTAACCAATGGTAAAAAGTTCCCCTGGTGCATCAAAATGAAGGTTCAGCAGCCTTAGANAACTTAGAGGAGAGCGTTCTTAAACAAAACCCACCTTCAATGGTTCAAGGAAGGTGATGTAAACTCTAAATACTTCCACAGTCTCATCGGGGGTAGAAGAAGAAAGTTGTACATTCACAAGATCAAAGATGAAGATGGGCAGTGGATTCAAGGGGATGAGGCTATTGGTAGTGCAACATGTGACTTCTATCAAAACCTCTTCACTGATCCTGGAGGAATTATCAGAGAAGACCTACTGTCATGTATCCCTTCCATGATCACTCAGGAGGATAATGACATTCTGTCTGCAGATCCTACTCTATCAGAACTCAAAGAAGATGTCTTCTCCATGAACCCCACCAATGCTGCTGGGCCAGATGGTTTTAATGGCAAATTTTATCAATCCTGTTGGGACATCATCATGCATGACCTCCTCAATGTGGTTCTATCCTTCTTTGGAGGATGTACTATGCCTAAGTACATGACTAGTGCATGCTTGGTTCTTCTGCCAAAGGTGGAGTTCCCTAATTCTCTTACTGAATTTAGACCCATCAGCCTCAGCAACTTCATCAACAAGATCATATCCAAAGTCATTTGCACCAGACTTGGCCCCATTCTCCCCAGAATTATCTCTGCCAACCAATCTGGATTTGTAAAAGGAAGGAATATCTCAGAAAATATCATGCTTGCTCAAGAAATTGTCCATGGTATTAAGAAGCCTAATGAAGGTTCAAATGTGGTTATCAAGCTAGACATGGCCAAGGCATATGATAGAGTCTCATGGAGTTTTACTTGCATTATGCTCAGGAGAATGGGGTTTGGAGAAAGGATCATTGACATGATATGGAGGACTATGTCTAATAATTGGTACTCTGTAATTGTCAATGGATCCAGATAGGGGTTCTTCCATTTCACAAGGGGCCTAAAACAAGGAGACCCTCTTTCCCCAGCTTTATTCATCATAGGTGCCGAACTCCTTTCCAGAATGCTCAATATCCTTAACCATGACCAAATATTCAATGGTTTTTACATGGAAAGAAGGGGCCCTCATGTCAATCACCTGAGTTTTGCTGATGATATCATTATCTTCTCCTCAGGGAAAAGGTCCTATCTTTAGAAAATCATGTGGATTTTGAACAATTATGAAAACACATCTGGCCAGCAGATTAATAGACATAAAAGTCACTTCATGACTTCTCCTTGTGCCCTTATGGAGTAGTTTCCTGAAAGCCAAATATTGTAAAAGATCTAATCCCATTTCCAAGAAATGGGATACAGGTCAATCACAAGCATGGAAGAGATTAATGACCAACAAAAAAGAAGCTGAGAAGAGTATATTCTGGAGATTACATTCAGGGAATTGCAGCTTTTGTTGGGACAACTAGTTAGGAATTGGTCCCTTAGCTGATCATAGACAGGAGGGGGCAGGCCGGGCAATGTCACAGTTTCCCATTTTTGGGATAATGGCCATTGGTGTCTCCAAAAACTTAATGAAGCTGCTCCTGCCAACATAATCCACTTGATAATGCAGACTCCCATCTTCTTCAATAACAATCAAGATGTTGCTATTTGGAGCCCTAATTCAGATGGCAGGTTTACTTGTACATCTGCCTGGGAGCTGATCAGAGTTAAGAAACAGCCTAATTTCTCCAACAAAATGACATGGCATAAGAAGATCCCCTTCAAGTGGTCCTTTTGCCTTTGGAGATCCATCAGGAATAAGCTCCCCACTGATGACAGGGTGCTTGCCTTCAGCAGTCCTACTGTAACTAGATGTGTATGCTGCTCTTTCCACACAAATGAAACTGTTGACCATATCTTCAGCAGGGGAAATTTTGCCAAGATAGTGTGGAAAAAGTTTGGTGGCATTCTGGGGATTCAAACTGAAGAACTGCCTTTCAAACTTCTATTGATGAAGTGGTGGCTCCTTCACAGTAATAATGAAGTCCAAAAGCTCATCCTTCATTCACTCCCTATCATTATCAGTTGGAATTTATGGAAGAATAGGTGTAGTGCAAAATATGGGGCTAAATCAACTTCATTGACTAGGGTGATTTTCTCCATTAATTCTGACATTAACTTGTTGCTGAGGGCCAACTTTCCAGAAATCAAATGGCCTCTCAACTGGCAGGATCTTTATCCCTTCATTGAGAACCTAAAACATCAAACCATCTCTACTCAAGTAGTGTGGAATAAGCCAAGCTATGGTTTTGTTAAGGTCAACAGTGATGGGAGTGCTCTTTCAAACCCAGGCAAGATTGGTGCAGGAGTGATCATTAGAGATCACAGTTCTAAGTTTATCCATGCTATGGCTGCTCCTCTTGGGGAAGGAACAAACAACTTTGCAGAAACTAAAGCTGCCTTCATTGGAATCAAATGGTGTCTGGATAATGGATTCTCTAAAATCCATTTGGAAACTGATTCTGCTCTCCTAATTCAGTGGCTAACCAATGGTAAAAAGTTCCCCTGGTGCATCAAAATGAAGGTTCAGCAGCCTTAGACCTCTACAACAGCTGTGAAAGTTTCATTTTCTCTCATGCTTATAGGGAAGCCAATTGCCCTGCAGACTCCTTGTCTAAACTCGGTCATGATGTCACCATAATGACTAAGTTTCATAATGCCTCTGCTCTGCCTTCTCACATCAGAGGGCAGTTTCAGCAAGATTACTTGGGTGCTCCTGCCTTCAAGCACAAGAAGACCAGAAAGATTCAGGCCCCCCCCCCCAAATCATGCAAGCTCCAGTTATGCTCATGCTTCCTCTTCTCATGGTTATGGTTGAATTCACCTGCCTTCTGGGAGCTTCTCTATCAGTCCACACCATCTCCAAAACCACACACCCATACACCACAATGGTCAAAAAACACACAGCCAGAAGAAGAACTAACAGTCATACCCACAGTAAGAACAGAGCAAAGGGCAGAAATGCCCAGTTTTCCTCTAATGTTTGCTTCTTTTTTGCAGGGGTATTTCTGGTTCTTTTAAAGGTTAACCAAGCAGAATGTTCTCCATATATATGGAGAACATACTCTTGGTTAAATACATCACCTAATTCCCAGCTACTACAACCCAAATCACCCAAACACCAACACACAAAAACCCAACAGAACCATTGGAGTCAGTCATCTCCTCTCCCAAATCTCACCTTAACACATCATCTTCCCCTCACAAACACCATCAACCCCATATTAGAAAAGACCTCAAGATCCCATCATTCATTAACTACCCACTCTCCATATCTGACCACACACACACACCCATCAGAATCAAACTTCACAACAACAATAGTAAAACCTGGAATCTGGGCAGAAATGCCACTCTTTTTCCTAACCTTGCTTTCTTCTTTTTTGCAGGTACCGGGAACTCCACCCCAGTTAAACAGTTGATATGGTTCCAGAGTGTGTTATTAGTATCCATGATGCTCATTCCTCTGGAAACATATCAACTGAATAAAATTCATCTCCTTTTGTACCATCATCAGTCAACAACAGAATACACCAAAGAGCTCAAAAATAAGGCAGCATTCTCAGCACCAAAAGAGATAGCTGAACTCCTCTTTTTGTCAATCTGCAGCCTCAAACCTTACCCCAAACCCATACCCCTGCACCAACCTGACTGTGCAGTTCAGAACTGCAGGAATGCAAATACCTGCAGCAGAATTTCTTCACTTTCTGCACACCTCTCCAACCACAGAAATAACAATTCAACTGATTGTAGTCTACACAAGAACCTACAATCAGTATTTCTTCATGAACCAGGGGTCATAACTACCCCCTGCCCCCAGACTCATATCCAGAAACCACAAGAACCTGGATTATGAGCCCCCTTTTTCTAACAGGTTTGCTAATCTTTGCAGGTACAGAGAGCAGACTTGGACAACTGATGCATTCCCAATCAGTGGTATTAGCATCTCAGATGCTCACTCTACTGGAAATGCTTCAGTTGACCCAAGTCACTCCACCCTTCAAGAGGCCTCCAGTCTTCAGTAGAATGCAACTTTCTGCCTCTCTGAAACTGAAGGTTTTCCAGCAGCCTGCAATCTCCAAGCAGGCACAGGTTCAGGCTACATCTCAGCAACAACATCCCGCCCATGTCAAGCCACCATTCAACACCCAGGCCCCAAGAGAAGGACATAGCCTGGCTTTGGGAAGCAAAGGAAGACTGTGCTCACTCTCTTCTGTCAGCAACAGGACAATGCAGCCCCTTAGCCCAATCGACTGGATCTCTCTACTTACTATCTTCAATCTAGCTCTCTTTGTACTCAATGTCAAAGCTAGACTGAAGATAGCCACTACTTTCACATGGTTTTGTCAAACTTTCTTAGGAAATTCTACACTTTCAATAGTTGTAGAACTGCTTGTATATGGAAGATGCTCTTCCAACTCAATTTTTTGGATAGATTTAGGTTTACTTGTGTTATCTTGTATAGTTGACCTAGGTTATCTTCAGCTTGTTTTTGTATATCTGATTATCTACCATTTAGGGTTAGATAATTGGAATCTCATGATAGGTCTAACCCTCCATAGCATACAGGTGTCATTTGATTGTCAATGTTGGACAAACAAATGCCCTTTCACTTTATTTCTGGAGGTCAGGTTTAATAAAAAAATAAAAATGAAAAGCTTCAGGTGGGGGGGGGGGTAGCGTGCTTGTGCCAGCGCCAAATGCCTATACTTCAATGGTTTTCAAAGTTGCTAAGAGGGCTGGCGTGCCATAATCCGCGTGTTGCACTATCCCTAGCACACTCCTAGTTATTTTCTTTTTCCATTTCTTGCTTCTACACTCACCCTCAATTGATACCTTGTTATGATATAGGCCCGAATTGACTTCCAAACCTTCATATAAGTATGAAACCATGCTTACATAATAACATTCCTTCCATTTAATGTATCCAACTTGTTACACACAAATTCTTCCCATTCACAAAACTCCTTAATATGTTCCAACACACCTTAAACATATATTTTCATTTCAAAATGATGTGGTTCTATCCTATAGGTCTCCTTTAACACTCGAATACATTATTCCCAAATACCACTGGCGCATTTTTAAATCTTAAACCATTAGTAAATTATAACACGACCTTACAGTATTGGTGTGACATGTCAGTAGAATAGCTGTGTTTGATGAGATGTCACTGGACCGAGAATGGATACTATCGAATTTTATTATGTTATGTTTGAAAGAATAATATCGGAAGTCATCTTAGGATTTGGCTTTGGTTCTTGTCGAACAAGAGAGAGCGATATGACTTGTTGATCTGATGAGTGGTTATGAGTTTCTGCATATTTTTTTCATCATCGGTAGTGTACGAAGGTTTTGAACGAGGTTTTATTTGATATGAGGTTTATTACCCATATCGGGTTTATTTTGAGTTGCTACTGTGATCGAGAATTATTACTACGAGTATGCGAGTCGTGTGGTATATCATGTGATTACATCTTTGGTTATGGTTATGGCTTGATACTGCTTGTTCATACTTATACATTTTGTAGATGCGAGATTCGGGTCTTGTAAGGAATTCCAGATGTTGGAAATTGGGTTCTAAGGCTTACAGACTAAAGTTGATGTAAAGATCTTCATTTATGTTGTATTTTCAGGCTTACATGGATTGGGGTGACATGGGATCACCCCCGGGTATGTGCATATAAGGTTACACGGCGATTTGATGGCTTTGGAAAGACTATGGGCACGTTCGAGGACGAACGTATGTTTAAGTGAGGGAGAATGTAATGACCCGATCGATCGTTTTGAGCATTTGTACTTTGAGCGGTGGTTTGAGGGCATGAGTAGCTCCGTATGATGTATTATGACTTGTGTGTATTGTCGATTTCTATTTTCGGGTGATTCAAAATTAGTTTGGAAGAGTGAATTTCATGTTTGAAGCTTTAAGTTGGAAGAGTTGACCAAGTTTGACTTTTTAGTATTTGACCTCGGATCGGAGTTTTGATGGTTCCGTTAGGTACGGATGGTGATTTTGGACTTGGGCGTATGCGAGATTTGCATTTGGATATTTCTAGAAAGTTTCGGCACTAATTGGCGAAAGTTAGAAATTTGAAAGCTTGGAATGTTCATACGTTTGACTGAGAGTTGAATTTGATGATATCGGTTTTGAATTGTTGTTCCGGTAGTTGGAATAGGTTCGCTATGTCATTTGGAACTTGTATGCAAAATTTGGATTCATTTCGGATTGGTTAGGCTTAAATCGGACACTTGGTTCAAATTTTAAAGTTTATGAACTTAAGAGATTGATCATGATCGACGATTCATGGTTTTGATGTTGTTATCTGTGATTTGAGGCCTCAAATAGGTCCGTGTTATGTTTTGGGACTTGTTGGTATGTTCGGACGAGGTCCCGAGGGGCTTGGATGAATTTCGGGGTGGTTTCGCACCATTTCTAGTCTATTTTTAGCCTCTGGTTTTTGGCCACAGGGGTGTGCATCGCGATCGCGGACTTTGGGTCGAATTCGCAAAGAGCACATTTGCTGTTTGGGCACAGTGAATCACGATCGCGGAAGCCTTTTCGCGATCGCGTAGAGGAAATTCTGTTGTCATTGGCCCGATTTTTGAAGCTTATATCTTGCAATCTATAAGGAATTTGGAGATGATCCACAAATGAAAGTTGTAACCCTTTGTGTCTAGTTTTCAAGAAATAAAACTGTTTGTCATTTGGAGTTATGTACAAAAAGGTATGGCTAATATACTACAGTCTGTATGAGAAGAGTTTTGGAAGGGTTAATGGAAGTTTGTTCATCGCGATCGCGGGGAAATGGCCGCGATTGGATAGGGTAAACATTCTCCTGGAAAATTTTGTAATCGCGATCGCGAGGTTTGTGATCGCGATCGCGAAGGGTACCTCTGGAACAGTGTATAAAGTACTCTATTTCGACGGTTTCGGACATTTTAGCATATTTTGAGCTATGGAGCTCAGATTGAGGCGATTTTCACCACATGGAATGGGGTAAATGTTTTCTACTCGGTATTGATTTTATTCCGTGATTCCATCTTCGTTTTTGGCATTTGATTGATGATTTCAGAAGAGAAATTAGGGGTTTTTGTTTAAAATTTCATAAAGTGAATTTTTGAGTTTTGAACATCAATTTGGAGTCAAATTTGAGTGAAACTAATATTGTTGGACTCGTAATTGAATGGATTATCGAATTTTGTGAGTTTTGTCGGGTTTTGAAGTGGGGGCTCGGTTTGACTTTTAAGAGTATTGTTTGGCTTGCTCGGTATTGGATTCGGCTTGTTTGAGGTAAGTAACATATCTAAACTTGGATTTGAGGGTATTTAACCTTGGGTACTGTGTTATAAAAGATGTATTGAGGTGACACACATGCTAGGTTATGAGCATATAGGCACAGACTGAGGAAATCATGATTTTAGTCGACTATTAGACTATGACCGAACTTGTTTTGCTGTTATATCTTGTTACATCCATGTTCTCCCAACTTGTTTGATTGTATGAGCTGTAAATCATGTTAGAAAGCATGTTTAGGCTATATGCATATTTTGTTTGGACCCATTAAGGTCATCTCTGTTGTTGAGTTATTTGCTTAAATTGCAATTACATACTCAATCATATTTATTCATTTGCATACCATATCTCAGTCTTTGTTATCATTTGTTGTCACATCATGTTATCATTGTTTGGGCTGATTAGCATGATATTTGTGAGCCTGCGAGAATTGAAAGTTTGATGACTAAGTTGGGGCTTGAGGGCCGGGTTGTAAGTGATATTTATGGGATCGGATTGCACGCCACAGCAGGTTTTATTGATTTATTATGGGGTCGGTTTGCACGCCGCAAAATTTTTTATTGATTCATGATGGGATTAGGTTGCACGCTGGAGTAGGCCATGTTGGCTTATATTGGAGCTTGGGCAGGATCCGCCCCTCCGAAGTCTGACATACCAGTAGTGAGGGCAGGTATTGAGTGTCAAGTACCGAGTGCCGAGTGCCGAGTGATTGAGTGTATCAAGTGATTAAGTGTGGGACTGTGAGATTGAGTACTCTGAGAGTGTGACTACGTGAGTTCATCAATGTGATGTACTGCATTTGACATGCATACTTGGCATGTAGGCATAGAGATACATTTCCTCACGCTAAATGGTATTATGACATTCATGGCTTCACATGCAGATTGACATGTAGGCATATATGTGTACTTTCCTCATGCTATTTGATAATGAAACATCTTATCTGTTGTTGAAAGTTTTTTTAAAATCACAGTTTTCTGATATACTCATATTTTAGTGATTTCGGTGAAAGATTTGGGTAAAAGTTTTACTATTATACCTGAAAATCATGCATATTTTTCTGTAACTGTGAACGAGCTGAGCATTATATCTTTGAGTTATTACTTGTACTGCTTTATTATATTGTTACGAGTTGTTCTTGGCTATTAGTGTTGGACTCTGACAGTTATCCAAGCTCGTCACTGCTTTCAACCTGAGGTTAGGTTTTTTACTTATAGAGTACATAGGATCGGTAGTGCAGATTTTGGAGTTGATGTTGCTGTGTATGGCGGGAGCTGGCATTGAAGATATACCTGCCTCTTGTTCTTGGTAGCTTTAGATTTATAAATCTGTTTATGTATATTCCAAATAGATAATGTATTTATTTCATACCAGCTTTGTAAACTCAAGATCTTAAAAGCTCATGATTTGTACTACCAGTCCTTGGGTTGTTGTATAAATTATTTCATCATTATTTTCTCTATAAATCTCATTCGAAATTGGATTATTGTTAAATTGGCTTACCTAGTGGATTGGGTTAGGTACCATCACCACTAGTTGAATTTTAGGCGTGATAACTCTACAGTAGCCTATTGTAGCAGCGAGACCCGTGGTTGAGCCTGCTATGTCAACTAAGGAGTAAAAGAGGCTTGAGAGGTTTTAGAGGTTACATCCCCCTCACTTTGATGGTGCTGCTTCAAAGGATGCATAATATTTGCTAGATAGACTTCATCTGATGCTTTGTAATTTGGGCTTGGTAGAGTCCAATGGTGATAAAAACAAGGTTAGGGAGATCTCAAATTTTGAATATTAGAAGTGCGGAAGCAAAATTAGAAAAGAATATGAGACCTAGAAAATAAAGATATGGAAAATTCGAAGGAGCAACCCAAGAATTTCCAAGAACGTAAGTTCTAAAGTCTTTACAAGATCCAACTATCAACTTATAGATTTATAAAAAGGAAATCCAACGCCTTTATTTAAGATAACGAATCAAAAATAATTGATTTAGATCTTGACCACTTTTTGAGTAACTTAAAACAACAATTAGTATTTAAAACTAATCGCCTTTGAAAGAATACCAAACATAATCAAAGGTATTACAAGAAGTTATCTTACAACCTTGAACTAATAACTAGTTAGGTTAAAAGATAAATCCCAAAGCAATGCAACAAAAGTTCAAAAGAACTCTCAATATGATCTTCTTCAAATGTTGTCAATTACAATGAAGAACTAAGCACCCTTTATATAAAAGACTACCCGCACTTTGTTCCCTAGGGCATAGAAGACTACCCTCACTTTGTTAAATAAACTTTAAAGTTAGTCAACCTTGAATAAAGCATAGTCTTCAAGATAGATTGTAGAAACTAGGTTAAAATAACAATAGTTTTGGGCTACTATAGTTGCTCCTTTTGGGGTAGATTTGGGCCCATTCGTCTTCCTTTGGACTTTAATATATGGCATGTGCTATATGTAATTTGGCTTTATATTCTTTTAGTGTTATTTTGATTCTTCTAAGTTGCATTTTATGTTAATGTTGGTTCCTTGTGAGTTGTGAAATTGTTCTCGTCTAGTCACATTTCTTTGTATAAAGAAAAATATTTTTGATGAAAAATATTTTTCTAAAAAATGTTTTCATAGGAAATGAGTGGTTTTATCACTTATTTTTCCTTGTTTGGTTGGTGAGTGGAAAACTTTTTTTCGAAAAATATTTTTTAGTGTTTGGTTTAGAGAGTAGAAAATTTTTTTAGGAAAATAATGTTTATGCTACTCTCCTCACCCCCTTCCCCCAAGTCCAATGTTCCCTGTGCTCTCCCTCCCTTCCCCCTCCCCCAAATACTCAACGTTTTCAGGACTCTATTTTCTTCAAACATTTAATTATTCTTCTAAAAATTCACATAAACCCAAAGGACTAATGTGCTGCTTTACTTTTTTATGTAAAAACAACATTGAAATTTTTGCTCCGTAATCTAAAAAAAGATCCTTTTTTGGTTGAAAAAGAAAGTGCTCTTTCTACAACATGAAAATAAAGTACTTATTTTATTGGAATAAAGCAATATACTTTTTCTACATCATGTAAAGAAAATACTCTTTTTGTTGAAATGAAAGAAAATACTTTTTCTAAATCATAAAAAGAAAATACCCTTTTTGTTGAAATGACAGAAAATACTTGTTTTACATCATGAAAAGAAAATACTCTTTTTAGTGAAATGAAAGAAAATACTCTTTACTACATCATTTTGTTGAAATGAAATATAATACTTTTTCTACATCATGAAAAAAGTACCTTTTTTGTTAAAATAAAAAAAATACTTTTTATATCATGAAAATAAAATACTCATTTGTTGAAATGAAAAAAAAAAATTATCTATAACTTGAAAAGAAAGTACTATTAATAATATTTTTATTTAGGATGGGGATGAGGAGCGGGGGTGGGGCTGGGTTGGGGTGGGTAGTGGTGGTNCCCACTTCCCCCAAGTCTCTAAAAATTCACACAAACCCAAGGGATCTAATGTGTTTCTTTACTTTTATATGCAAAAATAACGTTGAAATTTGTGCTCCATAAACTAAAAAGAAATACTTCGTTTTTTGTTGAAAAAGAAAGTACTCGTTCAACAACATGAAAATAAGGTACTCATTTTATTAGAAAAAAAAGAAAATATTTTGTGTACATCATAGAAAAAGAAAATTATTTTTTCTACATAGAAAAGTAAGTTTTTCTTTTTGTTAAAATAGAAAAAAATTATTTTTTTATATCATGTATTTTTTTTTATCTATAACTTGAAAAGAAAGTACTATTAATAATATTTTTATTTAGGATGGGGATGAGGAGCGGGGGTGGGGCTGGGTTGGGGTGGGTAGTGGTGGTTGTGGGGATAAGGAATAAGAAATAGAGTGGGGAATATTGAAAAAGAGTTTTGAAAAATATTTTTCGTTCTCTTTATAGGTAAAATATTTGTTTCTATTTGGAGAAAAATGAGTTTATGAGAAAATAATCTATATCTATACTATATTAAAAGCACGAAGGCCCTTAGCGAAATATTGTTCGCCTTTTTTACCCTTTAAAATAGATTTTATACTAGGCAAAATAGTAATTTAATTATTTTTTTTTTGAGATGAAAAAAAAAGAATTTGAAATCAACTAAAATATTGACTACTAAATATTTTCCTATTTTAGCTATGTACGAGTCCTATTTTGTACATACATTGTATCTTTAACTTGTAAAAGCTTTATTATTATTTTCTTATATTCTTTAATTAATTAATACTTCTAAGTTTTATACAAGGAAGTTAATTAATTTTTACACAAGTCAAGATCTCCTACTCCTAATAATTTTCTGACAAAATAAAAAGAAGTTATATATAAAAAAAATATTTCTGCGAGACTAACTATTTTGGTGGTTTTTGATCGAGTTGTATTGGTTTATAGTGATATATGCTCTTTTGCACATCTCAACGAGTGAACTCAATGCTAGAAATTTATTCACATGAGATGATCCATGTGGTATTCATAATCTATAAACCGAGAAATGCTTTTCTTTAATAGATTAGGTACTAATTTTGTTGCTTCCATTTTTTGTTATATAACTTTTGAGAATATTTTTTCAATTGATCTGCAGTTTTACTAGCTTGCGTTGCTTTGCAATGCTACAATAGAACTCACGCGCCTACGGTCAAAATATAATTCAGTTGCTTTGCAATGCTACAGTAGAATTCACGCACCTACAGTCAAGATATAAGACATGCAAATTTAATTTACTTGATTTCCAATCTATTTTGCAATTTTGTTTCGTTTATTGGTTCCAAAATAGAATTGTAATTTGCAAATATGACTCTGGATCTATTTAGGTTTTGATCTATATATTTTTCAATCAAAATTTGAACTTTATATGTAGGATTGTAGTTAAATTTTCTTAAAAATATTTCTTTAGATTGATTCTCAATACTTCTATATTATTTTGTTGTGGTGATATTTCTTGTGGTATAATTCTGCATTAAGTTATTTTTATGTTATTTTTCTAGATATTGCCATCCTATTTTTCCAAACTCTCTAATTAATGTAGAAAATTTATTTATGCCAAGTGCCAAATTATGAGTTTACTTATACTAATTAGAATTTTGTTTTCGGTGTTAAGTAAACTAAAATTCGTACGTGTAAAGATCATAATGGGATTCTACTTTTGCAATAGAATACTTCTCCTTACTAATTTATTGAAATAATCCCTAAAGTATATTTTATTGATTAAAGAAATTCGAATAATGTGCATCTTGCTCATAAGAAAACAAAAAAAAAGATTATTTCTGTTATTAATTAACATTGTTTAAGTGTTTATTTCTTTTAGAATAACTGTGACCATAAACTCAACGTGATGTGGGTATTTCCTTGAGAATATGCTTTTCCAAAAAAAAAAAAACTCTTAAATATTCAAGGATTATGCGTTTTTGCGCATGATTACTTTTGAAGTTGAAGTAATGCAATTATAAAATTGAAGTAATCTTAAATTAAATAGATTGATTGAGGATTTTATGGGGCTTCCTTTATTAAGTTAACTAAATAGGATCCGTAGTCATAGTCTTTGATAACATACACTTTTTTAAAACTTTTATTTTATGACTTAACATATTTTAATTTATTTCTTAAAAGTTTGTACACATCGAGATGGGGTACACGCGCAACGCTGTCACGACCCGGATTTCCCACCCTCGGGAGTCGTGATGGCGCCTACTAATGTGAGTTAGGCAAGCCAATTCTTTAAAACTAATTACTTCATTATCCATTTATTCCTTTTTATCAAACACAAAGTGATAACGTATAAACAGCGGAAAGTTAAATTAAGCAGAAGAAAATAATAAAATATTCTGAATCTATGTCTATTACAATTACTCAAACCTTAACCACCCAAAACCCGGTGTCACAGTGTCACGGACAGTCTAAGATTCACTACACACAAAGTCTGAAGAAATAACAGTACACTGTTTCTGAAATAAGGAAAATGAAACAGGGAATAGAAGATAGAGGAGACGCTGGGGCCTACGGACGCCTGCAGGTCTACCTTGGATCTCCGCGTGGACTGAAGGTAGCCACATGATCTACTGTCCGAAACCTACAGCACTGGGATCTGCACAAAAGAGTGCAGAGTGTAGTATCAGCACAACCGACCCCATGTGCTCGTAAGTGTCTAGCCTAACCTCGGCGAAGTAGTGACGAGGCTAGGACCAGACTACCACATAACCTGTGCAGTTCAAATATATACAGCGGAAAAGAAATACAGAAGTAAACAAGTAAACATGGGAGGGGGAAACATGGGAGGGGAATAACAGGTAAAAACAGAATATCAAGAGAATTATAAAGGGATCAAAATCCAACCACTAACAAGAATAAGGAAACAAAAGCAAATTTCACTTTCTTTTCACATCTTGTTGCAGACGTGCAACCCGATCCCATTTCCTGTATCTTGTGGCAGGCGTGCCACTCGCTCCCATTTCATTTATCTTGTGGTAGGCGTACCACCCGCTCCCATTTCATCATATCTTTTGGTAGGCGTACCACCCGCTCCCATTTTATTATATCTTGTGGTAGGCGTACCACCCGCTCCCATTTTATTATATCTTGTGGTAGGCGTACCACCTGCCACCATTTTATTATATCTAGTGGTAGGCGTATCACCCGCTCCCATTTACAAGCCAACAATAATCACAAGGAATCTCGGCAAGGGAACAATAATATCAAATAAACATCCCGGCAATGGAACAATAATGATAATAACATGTGAGGCACAATAAACCACAACGGAGTGATAACAATTTATAACACAAGACACGGGCATGCTTGACACTGACGTATAGATACTCATCACCATGCCTATACTTCGTACTCCACAATTAACACGTAGCAAATAGACACAACTCCTAATCCCTCAAGCTAAGGTTAGACCAAACACTTACCTCGATGCCACGAACACAATTCACGATTCAATCATAGCTTTACCCCTCGATTCCACCACCAATTCATTCATCTCTAGTTACAAGTTACTTAATTACATTAATAAACGCTAAATGAATCAACTCCGACGCATGAAAATGAGTTTTCCTAAGTTTTACCCAAAAAGTCAAAAATTGCCCCTGGGCCCACATGGTCAAAACCCGAGGTTCGAACCAAAACCTGATCACCCATTCCCCCACGAACTCAAATATATAATTTGTTTTGATATCGGACCTCAAATCGAGGTCCAAATCCCCAATTTTTGAAAATCCTAAGTTCTACCCAAAACACCCAATTTTCCCCATGAAAATCATTGATTTTGAGTTGAAATCATGTTAAAAGATGTTAATGATTGAAGAAAACTAGTTAAAAACGACTTAAAATTGATTTGGAGAAGAAGAAATCCTTGAAAAATCACCTAAGTGTGTTTATGTTTTTGAGAGAATGTGAAAAATGGGTTTAAAATCGTTTAAGTATAAAAGTTGCAGGTCTCAGTTGTGGGAATTGCGAACAGGGGTTCGCAATTGCGAACCCTTCAGGAAATTCGGACCATCGCATTTGCGAACAAAAATGTCGCATTTGTGACTTTGCATTTGCGACACATAGGTCGCATTTGCGGCCTCAGACATTAAAAGAGGACTTTGCATTTGCGAAGGGACCCTCGCATTTGCGAGGTCGAAATTGTGATCACACCATCGCATTTGCGATAACAGGCCAAATTGGGGTGTTTCGCATTTGCAAATGAATATCCCGCATTTGCAAAGAAAGGGCAGACCTGGGCTGCTTCGCATTTGCGAGTCAGCCTTCGCATTTGCGAACTCGCATTTGCGAGCCAGGCTTTGCAAATGCGAAGCCTGCAGGCCTGTTCATACCAGCTAAAATCCTGCAATTTTTTAAGTTCAAAATGCAACCCGTGGCCTATTCAAAACTCACCCGAGCCCTCGGGGCTCCAAACCAAATATACACACAACCTCAAAAACATCCTACGGACTCGCTCGTGCATTCAAATCACTAAAATAACATCAACAACTATGAATTTAGCATCAAAATCATGAAACTTTTCTTAAGACTTCAAATTTTCAATTTTCTCAATAACTATCCGATTCACGTCGAACGGATTCCGTTTCTCGCCAAACTTCACAGAATTATCTTAAATCATATATAAGACATGTACCGGGCACCGGAACCAAAATACGGGCCCGATACCAACATGTTCTAATCAAAATTCATTTCCAAATCCTTTAAATAATTTCAAAAAACAATTTTCTTTAAAAATTCATTTCTCGGGCTTGGGACTTCGGAATTCGATTCCGGGCATACGCCCAAGTCCCATATTTTCTTATGGACCCTCCGGGATCGTCAAATCACGGGTCCGGGTCCATTTATCCAAAACGTTGACCGAAGTCAAATTAATTCATTTTATAGTCAAAATTTATCATTTTTCACAGAATTTTCACATATAGGCTTTCCGGCTACGTGCCCGGAATGCGCGCGCAAATCGAGGTGATGCTGAAAGAGGTTTTTAAAGCCTCGGAACGCAGAATTCATTTTAAAAACAAGTGATGACCTTTTGGGTCGTCACAAACGCGCATCCTAAGACTAGCAAAAGAGAACTTGAAGCCCCTATCAAATGTCGTTTGCCTTTTTACCCTTTAAAAATTAACTTCACACTAGACAAAATAGTTATTTAATTATTTTTTTAATATTTAAAACTTCAAATTCAACTAAAATTTTACTTAAGAATATCCTAATATTCAGGACTTGAAATTCAATTAAAACTTACCTTATTAAATTTTTTCCTTATTTGATCAGTTTTTATGAATATCTTTTAGAGTTTAGTAAGTGGCCAATATTTTTTTTTAATTCTTAGCCTATGAGGTATGTAATACTATTTTTCGCTAAATTACCAATAATTGATTACCTAAAAACATGAAACATCTATGAGCAATGCATGTTCGCTTTTTTTCCTGTTAACTTGTTAAGAGTTTTAATTTAATTTTAACTTTAAATTTCTAAAAGTCTGAAGTAATATGGTGTAAATTTAGAAATAAATTAAGTTACGGCCATACTATGTGAAATTGTAACTACAATTAATTTTTTAAACTTCCGATAAACTAATGTATTTGGAGCTTTTGAAATAGCTATAAATTTATCATTTTCCTCTTATAATTTTGAAAAATTGACCTCAACACTGTGGCTCTTGAAATTTCAAAGTTATTATTAGCAAAGTACATTCGGAATGAGTTTAGAATAGTATTAACTTTTATTTGACATTGTATGAACGATCAGAGAAGGGAATTTAGAATCAGATCAATAAGAATCCAGGCAACTATTTTGCACACGAAGAGGTCCATTTGGCTTATCTATAATTTTAATTAACTTTGAATAAATAATTTTTTTTGGTATAATGATATTATGAACGTAGAGTTTACAAAGAGATGCAAGATACAACATCATATCATATTTTTATTTTATATAATGTAGTATTTATAACTATAAATACTGTAGAACTAATTACACTAAATTCATTCAGAAAATGTTGAATTCAACCATGTATTATATCAATTTACTAATATTTATTTTCATCATTAAACATATATTGAGTTTAGTTTAACCTCCATTGCTATTTTTTCAATAATTTGAGTATATGTTGTATATTGATAAACGTGATGCACGAAGGCCCTTAGCGAAATGTCGTTTACCTTTGTTACCCTTTAAAACTAGAGTTCAACCTAGACAAAATAGTCTTTTAAATATTATCCTAATATTTAAAAATATTTATTTAATTATCTCCCTAATATTTAGGATAGACATTTAATTGTTTCTCATATTTAGGAATAATCATTTAATTATTTTCCTAATATTTAAGTATTCGAAATTAATTAAAATTTTAAATATTAAATCACTCCTTATTCGAACTGTATATAAAACTACTATAATAGAAGAATTTAAAATAAAGAAAATTTTTGCTTTATAAATTCTTTCCTTTTAAAATTCATTACTTCTAACACCAAAGATTTAAGCAACACCTCCAAGCTAAATACGAAAAACGATTTGACTTAAATATTGTCTTACCAAACATTTGGAAGTTTGACCCTAGATGTCGTATCAATTTAAAATCTAAGAACTAAAATAAATTAAAAATAAATTCAATTTAAGGAATTTATTTAATGACAAGTAAAAGAAGGGTGGGCAATACTTTAGAATGGAAAATAATGATTTTTCTTAACATAATTTTCTATTATATTTTGATTAAATTAAGTAATATGATATCTTATTATTAAATGCAAACTGAAAATATATTATTCTTACTTTGTTAATGAATAATGATTATACAAATTTAAACCAAGATATTATCATAGTTGAATAGCAGTGAATAATAATATATTGTTAATTATTTTCTTACTTTCATATTAAATTAAAATTAAGAAATACAAATTATGAGGAATAATTGGGGTCATTACTTATTTTCCTAAGTAAAATATATGACCAATTGGGGTCATTACTTATTTTCTTAATATTAAGAACTTTTAAAGTAAAAAAAAAAAAAAATTATTAGATTTTTTCTCACTTGAACTATGTAGGAAATTATCTATCTATCTATCTATATTATATTAAAAGCACGAAGTCCCTATCGAGATATCTTTTTACTATTTAAAAGCTAATTTTACACTAGACAAAATAGTCATTGAATTGTTTTCCTAATTTAGGACTTCAAATCAACTAGAATTTTACTTAAGAAGATCCTAATAATTAGGACTTCAAATTGTATTAGATTTTAACTTACTAAATCTTTCCCTATTTGATTAGTTTTTATAAATATTCTTTTGGAGTTTAGTACGTTCCATTAAAGGCCTTTTTAACTTTTAGCCTTTGAGGTATATAATAGTATTTTTTTCCCTCCAGATTATCAATAATTGATTGCCTAAAATATGAAACATCCATCAACAATGCATGTTCGTCTTTTTCCTGTTAACATTTTAAGAGTTTTGATTATCTTAACTTTAAATTTCTAGAAGACTGAACTAATACGGTATTAATTTAGAAATAAATTAAGCTACAAACATACTATGTGAATTTGTAACTATCGTTTGTTTTTTAAACTTAAGATAAACTAATGTATCTGGAACTCTTGCATAACTATAAATTATTCATCCCTCCCGCCCCATCCCCACCCCCACCCACCCCCCATAATTTTAAAAAATTATCCTCAACGACGTGAACTCTTGAAATTTCAAAGTTGTAAAATAGCATAGTGCATTTGGAGTGAGTTTAGGATAGTATTAACTTTTATTTGGTATTGGATAATGTGCAAAGTAGAAAATTTAGACTTAGATCAATAAGAATTTAGACAATTTGTTTACACAAGAAGATGGTCATTTGACTTGTCTATAATTTTGATTAACTTTGAATGAACAATTACTTTTTTGTATAATGACATTATGAACGTAGACTTTACAAAGAGTTGTTAGACGAAATAACTACCTAGCATATTGTATCTTATATAATAAAATATTTATAATTAATACTATAGAACTAATTACATTAAATTCTTTCAGAAATGTTGAATTCAATTATATATTGCATCAATGTACTAATATTTATTTTTATCATTTAAACATATATTGCGTGTAATTTAACCTCCATCGCTATTTTTCTATAATTCATATATATTTTATACTAATTAACGTGATGCACACGTGCAACGCACGTACACTAAAACTAGTTTTCAAAATATTTAAACCAATCAAACAAGAGAAAATTGAATTTTTTTTTTTTGGAAAAAATTTTCCTGTACCAAACACACCCTTCGTCCTTTTTCCGTTTTCCTTTTAATAACTAAAAATCTCGGATGACAAACGTATCCTCGCGAAAATCATCGAGTCTCCGCTAGTCGGACTTTCATCTTTGGACAGAAGGAGCTAAACCCGGGTATCGGAGTCGGAGACGGAGACTATTACAATTCCGAATGTCTTAGAGTTAATAGTTATCATCCCAAATAGGAATAAATGTTCACACAGTTTGGCGCGACGGCTGATTCACTGAGCAAAGCCTCTACTTTGGTGTTCCGGATCGGTACGGACGCCCACCTCTATGACGATCCCGATGACGTCAACATTGCCCCCCTTCTCGACAGCAAATTTGACTCCGAGAAATGCGAAGCTCTCAAGAGATTACTCGCTCTCATTGCCCAAGGCTGCGACGTCTCCAATTTCTTCCCTCAGGTCATTTCATCTCATATGCCAATTTCCGGAAATTTTCACTTGTCTATAGTAGAGTTCTTTTGGACGAGAATTTTTTAATTTTTATTGACAATCAAAATTGGATGCACTGCATAAATCTGATTGCCTAATGGGATGGAGTTTTGTTTGTATTGCTTGAAGGAATGATGGAATCATCGTTCTTGTTAGATAATTGCACTTAATGAAGTTTGTTTGACTACTACAGGTGGTGAAAAATGTGGCTTCACAATCAATGGAAGTGAAGAAGCTGGTCTACTTGTACCTCCTGCATTATGCTGAAAAGTATGATACTAACTGCATTTGTAGATAAATGACTTGCACGTTGCTTTGCCATGAATGAAGACACTCCCTGCAATCTGCATTGGTGGATAACTAGATCACTAAATTAAGCACTCACAATATCACATTTGGCTTATCCATATATATACTGCAACGTCATGCATCTTTTTAAACCCAGTGCTATGTAACTTATTGAAACTTGGTTTATTATTAAATAAAGCTTTATGAACAAGCACATGAGCAGTTCGTAGTTGAACAAGCAGAAAATTATGTCACCAAACCTACTTCTGGTGTAACATTAGGGACTCTATTCTTTATCTAATCTCACTTAGTTAGAATAAGAAAAATCAAACTTTCTGTAACTTGTTGCTGTTGCACTTGCACAGACACATGCTGGATTTTGGCGGATGTTTTTGTTTTGATTTGTAAAGGTAATTTTTTGATTTTCAGTAACAAGTGTATGCTGGAAAGCATTCACAACCAAAAGTATAGCTACATCACAAATTGTTTAGAAACATCAACCATGCCATCTACACGATTTACTATAGCCAAGTTGCACCAAAAAAGATAATAAGGAAATACATCTCCATTAGTATTTTTTAACTTCCGTATGGACCACTAGATTGCCACTGGTATCGAATTCCATACCTCAATTGAGTTTCTTCCCATATTTTTCCTGTGCCAGAAGGAGTTCCATTTTTGATCCAGACATCGATAAACTAAAACCCAAAATACTAAAAATGAAATTCCGTAGTGGAGAAGTGAAGCTGTAGTGCAATAATAAATAGTTGATGTCTTCACTTTGATCTTTACAAAGAACACATTTTGTTGCAAATATTGAGGCCACCTTTTTTAGGAGATTATTTTTTGTTAAACATGCTTTCTGTGCTACCAACCAACTGAAACATACCACCTTCGGGGGGGGGGGGGGTTGTTTTTCCATGTCGTTTCCATGGCTAGTTGTTGCTTGTTGCAGTAGTTCTGGGGAGGAACGGGTTTGCTGATCTGTCCTGAGAATTTCCCACAAGGAGAGCCCCTTAACAGTAAGTTGTCTGGTCTGTTTTGTGGTATTTGGTAGCTATTGAGGAGTTGCAGCGGAGAAAAATAATCTGTTTCCCGGTCATTGAAATTTCTTCTAAAGATGATGTTGAACCCTTGGTTTAACCAGTAATCAGAGTTTTAGAAATCATTGCTAGTAGGTCTGTAGCACAGGTGTAAAGATCAGGTTGCAACTTTTAAGCAACAACCAGCCATTTTGTATTCAAGTTTTTAACTCCTAGCTTTCTAGTCTTTAGCTCCCTAGTCATTTTGTCAGTAATAAAAGATTATTGTCTGACTAGGTTAAGTTTCTCCTTTCTTCATTGCCTTACCGCAAGAAATTTCTATGTAGTTTGTCTAGCCCATTGGCTGCAGAGGAAGGGGGAATCATGACATGCTGTAGGTTGGGAGGAATTCTAGTACACTGTTGACAGTATTTGTCTGACTTCAACTGGGAGGTACTTCCCATTGGACAACCTTTTTTAAAACTTCCCTGAAACCCCCTGTATAGAAGAAGCTTTAGATTTAGCTCACAATGGTAGACCCAGGTACTTGGGCAAGAGTCCTTACGCTGCAACCAAGTGCCTCTGCAAGTTGTTGCAAGTTAATTTCCTTGTTAACGGGAAAGAGATGACTCTTGGAGTATTTAATCTATAACCCAAAGATTGCTTTGAAAATAAAAAGAATCAATATGAGATAGATGATCTATTGCAGTTCATTATCATATCACATAAGATCAAGGAGTAATCTGCCAAAGTACGTGGGAAATAGCCATGTCTTCGGATTCTTGGCCCAAGTGTGAGCACCTTTATCCAGTTCTTTTGCCTTTCTATAAAAAAGCATTTTGCTAACCTCTTCAATGACCTTAATAATGAGAAACGAGATAGGGGGTTATCCTATTTCAGACCTTTTTGCAATGAGAAGAAACTGTGGATAGCCATTGATGATGATGGAGAATTTTATTGTGCAAATGCAGAAGGAAATCCATCTAATCCATTTTGTATCGAAGCGCATACACTTAAATAAGTTAAGAAGGAAACTCCAGTGAACTTTATTAAAAGCTTTCTTAGGCCTTATTTGTATTTTTTTAAGATTAAGACGTCTGAATTTGAATCTGAATACACATCCGGATATCATGATGAGCATTACGATTAAGACATCTGAATCTGAATATTAAGATATGTATTAAGATCTGAATACTAAATGATTAAGACTGTTTATTTTTTAACATTTGAATGTATAAAATCTATCTTTATTTGAAAATTAATAAATACAAAATTCAAATAAAATACTAATTAATATATATATATATATATTCTTAATTTATGACTAACGGTGGTGCTTGTGAATGCTGACTAGAGGCAGTGGTTGGTGGTGGTTTTGGTTGATGGTGGTGGTTTTGGGTAGTAGCTAGTGGTGATTAATATGATGTCGATTATAGTTGAGGATGGTGGTGGTGGGTGATAATAATTAATAATGATGGGTGGTGGTTGTGATTGAGAAGTTAGTGGTAGTTATAATGGTGGACAGTGCTGGCTATGGTTATTGATGGTGATGTGGTGGTTAGTTGTGGCAGTTGATGGGGATGGGTTTGTGGTTATGGTTGAGAATGATGGTGGTGGGGTAGTGAGGATGCATTGCCGATATTGGTGGCGGTAATGATTGAGTATGGTGGTGGTGGTGGTGGTTGAATATGGTGGTGGTGGGTGGCATGGTGATAATTGATAATGTTAGGCGGTGATAGCTATTAATAATGAATGTGGATGATAGCATCTTAATGAAATTAAGTCTTTGTTAGAGATCTTTATCATACAAATCTATTCAGGCCCATTAAGTAGCCGTGAAGTAAAAAAAAAACACACACAGTTATTAAGATTTGAATGATTGAGATTCAGACTTAAAAAACAAACGCACTTAATGTCTGAGATCTGAATGATTAAGATTCATACCTTCAGTAAGTGCAAACAAATGAGGCCTTAATGTCTCGTTCACCAAAAGGGACCTTCTTTGCACTGATATTGGTGAATTTGAAGTAACTCTGGGAAGAGTGGATTGTCTGATGTTGCTGAAGCCTGAAGCTGTCATCCCAACCTACTAAGGATAGTAGACAAACAATTCTGGATGTCTCTTGACCAGGTAACCTTGCCTCTAGCTAGAGGCGGTCAGCTAGCTCTAAGTCTTCTACCAAGTTAGAGAATGTGCTTTCTTTCCCTGGGAACATGGTGATGTTGAAATTCTTACACATAACTCAAGGATCTTAAGTAAACCTTTGGTGGCTACACAGCTTCTATTATGTCTATTGGTAGGATCCTACCAATAAGCTCCACAGAGAACCCACTTGAAGCCATTGAACATTGATAAATGAGACAGTAGTAGAATACTCTCCCTTTATAAGTTCGGTATCTGACCAGGTCCTCTTGTCCTATATTAGAACATTGCTCCTTAGTGCCTTCAGCATCCAACACTGCATAGTTTGTCGATCTGCCTGCCCAGAGTTGACCTGCAATTTGTGTTTGGAAATTCTAGTGCTTAGTCTCTTGCAGACAGTAAATGTCTGCTTGCCACTTCCAGAAAAGTTTCTAGCTTCTAAACGTGATGCATGGGACTTTCCTTCCTTTACCAAGGTTTTGGCGGATATAATGCGGTAACCTAAAATGATGCGCAGCTGGTTTGTGCAGATGAATATTTGCGAATATAATGTGGTAAACTAAGACGATGTAAAACTGGTTGGTGCACATGGAAACTTCTATTGTATTTCTGGTTAGAGCTTTGCTTTGCTTTATGTATGCATGTGTCTGTATATTATACTTATTAACAAACAACCTTATAACCAATCTTAATGATATTAGAATAACTTGAAAAAACTTACACGTCTGTTCTAATTTGTGTTTTAGGCGTCCAAATGAAGCATTGCTTTCAATAAACTGTTTCCAGAAGGATTTGGGCGATCCTAATCCATTGGTGCGGGCATGGGCACTCCGTACGATGGCAGGAATTCGCCTTCATGTGATTGCACCCCTTGTTCTGGTGGCTGTGGGAAAATGTGCAAGAGATCCATCAGTGTATGTTAGGAAGTGTGCTGCTAATGCACTTCTAAAGTTGCATGATTTGCGTTTGGAGGAGAATACTAGTACTATTGAAGAGGTAAATTTTGTAGCTTTGAGGCCGGGGATGTTGGTCATAACTTAGGCTTCTTATAAAATATCCATGTCCTTGTAACCACCATCCAGTTTTACTTATTGAGGAAAGAACTGCTCCCAAAGGATAAGTTATTTATCTAAAAATCATATCAGATGTCTTGCTAAACGAGGTGTCCCTTGGTTGTCCCAAAAAATAGACTTGTGAAATTCAAAAATAGCTAAAGCTGTTTAACTTTAATTTCATTGAACTTTTGTCAGTGGTGCAGGGTCTTCTCTTCTCACCCAAAAAAAAAAAAGGAACCTTACTCAACTTAGATTTTTCACGAATTTTTCCCTGTTGCCATACTTCCAGAACTAAAATGCATTCATGGCTTTTGTCATACTTGTGTGATACGAGTAAACCACAAATCCTTGCTTCAAGCAAAGCTCCTATATGAATTGAATTTTATCTTTACAACACTTGACTTCTACTGCAACTACTATTATCTTTTGCAGCTTGTTGGAATTCTTCTGAATGACAACTCTCCTGGAGTAGTTGGAGCTGCTGCTGCTGCATTTGCTTCTATCTGTCCTAATAATTTCTCTTTTATTGGGAGAAATTATAGAAGGCTGTGTGTGACTCTCCCTGATGTGGAAGAATGGGGTCAGATTGTTTTGATAGGGATCCTTATACGATATGTTATTGCTAGGCATGGGCTTGTTAAAGAATCCTTGATGGCAGCTTCCCATTCTTCAGAGAATTGCAATTCAGAAAACGAATTTGAAATCAAAGAGAGCACCAATGACGTTGACACTGTAGTTTGTGAATCTAAGATAGCAGAAATGGTATTTAGGAGTTATCTTGAAGGACCAGATAAGTATCTATCCTGCCCATATTCCGAGAGAGCTTCTTCTGTGAAGGACTTTTCAGACTTTACGTCTGCCAAAAGTAACGATGATGTGAAGGTCCTGCTGCAGTGCACTTTACCTCTATTGTGGAGTCAAAATAGTGCAGTAGTACTTGCTGCTGCTGGGATGCACTGGATTATGGCACCAAAAGAGGAAATTAAGAGAATTGTTAAACCTTTGTTGTTTCTGTTGAGATCATCCAATGCCTCAAAATATGTGGTAATTCTTTGTCTCGCAATAATTTAAGTCAAAACTGATTCTTATTTAGTTACATGGTAATACGTCTCAGGGGCCATTGAAATATTTTGCCTAGATTGATGGACAACGAACATTGAGAAGCGGCATTTTAGTTATTTAACTATTGATGACATAACCTTGATTCTCTGTTAACTTCTTGGACAGTTTTGCTAGGAGTTTGTCACCTGCAATGCATATGACTTCTTCTATGGAAATTCAAGCTTTGATGTTTTCAATTTAGTGGAAATTGGCATTGTAGAGTGAAAAAAAATGGGAATATAAATTGCACAAGAGGTTATAACATTGTCCAGTCCTCTTAATTCTCTTGTTTGTAATACTTTAAATGTCACCTTGTGCGGTTAACTGGTCAATGGGACAAAGACATGTAGAAATAGTTTGACAATCTCAACATCCTAACTTCACAAGTTGCTGTGGGAGTTGTATGCTCAAAAAAAGAAGGAAAAAAAGAAAAAGGAAAAAAAGAGAGAGAAATAAAACAATGTCATCATTGTGTTGCTGGGAGAGTGCGACTTAGAGGAGAAAGGAAGAGGAATATGGGTTGGGAAGGGATGTTGACAACTCAAGGCAGAGGGGTGCACCACATAGCCATCTTTTGATTTCTCACTTTTCTCGTCGTTTAGAATGAAATTTCTTGTTGAATATCCATAGTGGATCACTTAATAGTAGTGACAGTCCCTTGTATAGGAAAAAAATAGTGTTGATGGTCAAATTGATGCTTTCCTAAGTTCTGCCTTTAAATCAACTATCTCAATCAATTTTTTTTGCTCCGAAGTTTACTGCACAGATAAATTTAGCTGGTTCAATCCATTTTCTCATTTTAACTGGCATGCCAACTTTTCTTTGCCTTAAATGAAGTTTATCCACAGTTTAGGTTGTGAAAAAGTGGTTTCAAGAACTGGATTAAAACTATCTTTTGATGAAATGTTTCACAAGTTAAAGAGTTCTTGGTCATGGTTTAAGAAGATCAAATTCTCCATAAACTTACTAGCTAGTGAGATGCTTGTGGCATGTGTTCAGACCTTTAGGGGCTTATATTTAGAACACTGTCTTCCTGAAAACACTATGACCACATTATTTTGCTGCAATCAAACATCTATCTGTTAAGTAGAAATTTGTTTTATGAAAACACTATGGCCACAACTTTGCTGCCATATATAATGCATTTTCTTGTTTTTGGTCTATATTTAATGATTTGGTTGATGCAGGTGCTGTGCAACATTCAAGTGTTTGCTAAAGCAATGCCTACCCTGTTTGTTTCCCATTTTGAAGACTTCTTCGTGAGCTCTACCGATCCTTATCAAGTAAAAGCTCTGAAGCTTGACATACTATCTTTAATTGCAACACATTCATCCATTTCACCTATTTTAAACGAGTTCCAGGTACATTTTCTCATCATAATTTTACCCATTTGCACAATTTTCAGAACCTAATGATTCTCTTGATCTAATTATGTGAGATGCTTTATACTAGCCAATCTCAGCTTTATATGCTCAAGAATCCTCCAAAAGCACCTTTCTCTCTTTCTTTATATGCAATTAAATGTGATATTTGTTTTTTTCCCATCTACAAAAAGGGAGTAATGTGTGGGTAATCGATTTTTTAATTGTTTCAATTTTGTTGCTTGCATATTGGGGTTTCTAATCTCTTTACAGCGTCATGTTAACTTTTTGTATCAGCATGATTATGTTTTCTTTGGCATTTAAAGAAATTTTATTAATCATCAATTGTCTGTATAAAGCAAGGGCAACCTACCAGGTTAGCCCCTCTCATAACACCCCCACGAACAGCCAAAACTCCTTAGCTACTAACACCTAAAAAAAACATCTAAATAAATGCAAACATCCTCCTATTATCCCTCATTCTGATGAATATAGCTATCTTCAGGTCATGTAGCATTCTCTCCATACTTTTAGCTCTATTCTGATACACCCGAGTCTTCCTTTAAATCCAAATATCATAAACAGCAGTAGCAAAGCAGGTTTTGAGTAAAATTCCTTAAGAAGTCCTCCCCTTAGCTGTCTTTTGAATCCATTGCCACTCCAAATCCCAGGGCAGAATGTTTCTTTGCCACTTCATATCTCAGAAAATTTTGCCAGAAAGATTTTGAGAAGGTGCAATCAAAAAATAGGTGATGTGCAGTTTCAGGTTGGGATTCAATACTAATACCCCATCAAAGGAGAAGATTCTTAGTTCTCAATTTGCCCAGTAAAGCCAATCAAAGTATAAAAACCTGTTTAGGACTTGCAGCATTGTGACAAACCAGGTTCTTCGGTGGGACATTGTCAACCTTTTCTCTCAATGCTTTATAAGCAGCCCTGATATGAAATTCTCCCTTTCTGATCAGAGCAAGTCCCCAGTTTCTGCCAAATCTTTCTCATATTTAATATTTTCCTTACTATCCAAGAAGTTTGGTTTGGCACCTCCATAGTAAAGAGATTCTGCTTCTTTATAAAATATGTATGTAGGGGTGGCAAATGGGCGGGTTGGGCTGAATTTGGGCAGGTCAAGATGGGTTAGGTCAATAAACGGGTCATTGCCCAACCCAGCCCAAAGTGTACTTGGGCTAAAATGGGCTGGGTCAATATGGGCTGAACAATGGGTCATAGCCCAACCCGCCCAACTTGACCCATGTTTTAGAAACATGCTCATCTTGCATAAAAAAACTTTTTATCTTAAAATGTATAAGTTGAAAAATATTTTGCGAGTTGGGGGGTTTGGGGGGGGGGGTTGGATTGGGTGGGTGGTGCAGAAAAACGAAAAAATAAAAAACAGAAAACTAAAAAACAAAAGAAAAAGTAACAATAAATTTTTTGAGGGGGTTGGGGGGTAGGGTGTGCAAAAAAACAAAAATTGAAAATACAAAAAAAAAAAGGTAAAAACTTTTTTTTTTGAGGGGATTTGCACGGGGAGGAGGGCTAGGGTGGGTGGGTGGTGCAGAAAAATAAAAAAACAGAAAATTAAAAATACAAAAAAAAAAGTTCAAAAGAAAATTAAAAATACAAAAAAAAAAGTTCAAAAACAATTTGAGGGGGTTAGCACGGGGAGGGGGGTGTTAGGGGTAGGGTGAGTGGG
>NW_017670550.1:423955-424426 GCF_001879085.1 Nicotiana attenuata
AATAGAAAATACAAAACAAAAGTAATAAAAAATTGAGAGGTTGCGTGGGGGGGGGGGTTGGTAGGGCGGTAGGCATGGTGTGGGTGGTGCGGAAAGAAAAAATCAGATAATTAAAAATAATAATAAAAAAAAGGTAAAATTGGGGCAACTAAGTAAATTTTTAGATAAGTTGGGTTGAAATCCCTTTGATTTGGGTGAGTTTTATGGGTTGTATTTGGGCGGCTTAATGGGTCTAGAATGGGCTATAAAAAATAATGGGTTAACTTGGGCTCAGCCCAAATAGAACCATGAGTTAAAATGTTTGCAGCCCAAACCCATTAATCTCTGGGCAGGTTAGAATGGGTTTGGGCTCAAATTGCCACCCCTATATGTGTGTACCCGGGCAATCCATAGCTTCTCTTTGTGCTGTCTTTGGGCCCAATGAAGCTTACGTATAGCAGCCTGATTCCATAGAATATTAAGCCTCGCCCC
>NW_017670550.1:424446-520763 GCF_001879085.1 Nicotiana attenuata
CCCCCTTTAGGCAAACAGACCGATTCCTATGTAAACAAGGCCCTTCTAGAGATGGTAGCCCCAGCTGTCCACAAGTAGCTTCTACAAGCTGCTTCATTTAACTTGATAACCTTTTGAGGAAGTAAAAATAGCTTCTACAGCATGATTATATTCTTTTTCTCTTTGTTGTCGTGGATTTGGTCATGTAAGTTGGTGCTAATGTTAGTGAATTTCTAGGATTATATTAAAGATCCATACAGAAGGTTTGCTGCAGATGCTGTTGCTGCCATTGGTTTATGTGCCGAACGACTTCCAAATATAGCAAGCACATGTTTGGAAAGGCTATTGATTTTGACTTCATCTGGTAAAGCATCGTCTGTCTATGGAATACTGGGAATCTATAGGAGGTTTTTTTTTGGGGTAATTCTGAGCATCATTGTTTCTTTATTTATTTAGTTTCAGTTCTTTAAGTGATCATAGACATGCAGAAATTTCAGATGTGGACATAGCATCAACGGATGAAGAAGCAGTTATTCTGATTCAAGCAATAAATTCCATCAAAACAATCATAAAACATGAACCCTCAAGTCATGACAAAGTGAGTTGCTTTACTAACTCGTCAAATTTACGCATTTTGCAATTTCTAGCCAGTTGCTATGATTTTGTTTTAGCTGTTAACTAATGCATGATATCAGATATCTTTCACGGGATTTGTAATGTTAAAGGACAGTCTTTTTAGGAATTTTGCTGGTCTAATTTTTTATCAAGTAATAAAATTTATTAACAAATGGGCGCAAAAGACCCGTACACAAGAATTATACCAAAAGGTAGACGAACCTACAAATTAATATGATTTTCTACAAATGAACCCAATCATCTATACCTACGGGCGACGGGTACCTGATGAGGACACCAAAAAGAAAGAAGGGATAAAAAGCTATTCCTCAAATGAGCAAAACCTTTCTCTATTCTATCAAAGGCTATCCTATTTCTCTCCCTCCAGACAATCCACATAAGTGCATATGAGCGACATCCCATGCTCTTCGCCTTCTCTTCGGACTACCAAAAGCCCAGCTGAATAGAACATCTTTGATCGTGCTTGGCATCACCCAATCAAAACCAAACCAACTTAATATTTCATATGTAATGTTTTTTTTATTGTCACGACCCAAAATCTCACTGGAACCGTGACGGTGCCTAACATCGGTTGCTAGGCAAGCCAATAACAAGTATGCGGCAATAAACTTCGATAATGATAAGAAATAGTCTCAAAAACGGAATGATATAAATAACTGAAGTTTAAATGTTAATACAAATGAATTCACCCCAAAATGTGGTGTCACTGAGTGCAATACTAAATACAAAGTCTTAACAAAATACATTATTGTCTGGAAGATTGAACAGTAAGAACATAAGATAAAAGAGGAGATTCGAAGGCTTGGGAACAGAACAGTAGTGCTACCACGAAATCTCATCCAGCTCCTACAACTACCATGATCAGCACACGAAGTGCAGAGTGTAGTATGAGTACAACCGACCTCGTGTGCTCAATAAATAGCAACCCTAACCTCGAGTTGAAACCAGTGACGAGCTTGGCAAGGTCCGATGCTTACTTTCCACAGCCAACAACAACAATAACAGCAGAATAATAGAATATAAAGAAAAACAGCTCAAATAATGATCCCATGTACTCAATAAGTAGCAAGCCTAACCTCGGGCTGAAAGCAGTGACGAGTTTGGCAAGGTCCGATGCTCACTTTCCACCGCCAACAACAACAATATAACAGCAGAATAATAGAATACAAAGAAAAGCAGCTCAAATAATGACAGGCTCAGCTTAACACAATAGGAGAAATAGGCATGCTTTTTAGATATAACAGTCAAGGCATCAACTTCCACAGAATTCACTTCGATAGGTATTTAACAGGACAAAACTGTAATATCGAGCTCTAAACAACAAGTAGAGATATCAAATACATCAACATGAGGGATAATGCATCTTTGCATGCATGTCAGTTATACATGCCAAATAAGGAATCACAGTTTAAATGTCAAATATACATAATCTCAACACATTTATAGTGCTTGGCACAAAATACCCCTTAATCATACTCTCAGCACGCTCACTATGCCTGGCTCAAAGCTCATGGACCCTCACACACACACACACTCAACACGGTAAGGGTACCTGACACAAGTCCTTCACCTAGCACATATATGACCCGTGTGCCCGCGCCCATGGTTATTACCCGACTTCGGAGAGGCGGGACCTGGCCCAAGTGCTGATCGGATGAAAGTCAATGATCAATATCATTCCAAAATGGGGCATGGCGCATGCGTCACCTCAATATCAATACCAACACGACTCTATGGCACAAGATCACTCATCAATCCGCTCAAGTTTACATTGCGAAAACTCTATTGCGAACGCGATGACTTACACTGCCCAGGTCAACGCGAACACGACGCTATCCACACAAATGCGATGGCCAAAGCCCCGCCTGACACCTCAATTGCGCGAACGCGATGTTGAAACGCAAACTCGATGCTTCTGGCCCCAACACTACACGAACGTGGGTCCTTAACCGTGAACACGATGAACTAAAACAACAGCACCCAAAAACAACCCACGCGATCGCAGAGCTCCTGCTGTAATCGCAATTCTCATCAGGAGAACACCAGAAATCAGCAATGCAATACAACTCAAAGTGGCCCAAAACCACCCCGAAACTCACCTGAGCCCCACGGGAGCCCGTCCAATCATACCAACAAGTGTAATATATTATCCAAAGGCTCTTAACACCGTAAATAACGTCAAATCAAGAATCGTCTATCAAAATCGATCTCTTAAGTTCATAAGCTTCCAGCTTCAAACCAAGCATCCGAGTCAAACCTAACCAATCCAGAACGAGCCCGAACTTTGCACACAAGTCCCAAATGATGAAGCGGACTTATTCCAATTGCCGGAACAACAATCCAACCCCGGTAGTCTCAAAGTCAACTCCCGGTCAAGCTTATGAACTTCCCAAACCTTCAAATTTTCAAGTTTTGACACTTTGGTCCAAATCAACCTAGTAACCTCCAAATCCAAATTCAAACATATGCCTAAGTCCAAAATCATCATACGAACCTATTGGAACCATCAAAACACGAATATGAGATTGTTTACTCAAAAATCAAACCTTGGTCAACTCTTCCCACTTAAAGCTTACGAAATGAGAATTACTATCCCAAATCAACTCCGAACCTCTTGAAAATTGAAACCAACCATATACACAGTCATTGGTCAGAGCTTCCGAAATGAGAATTACTCTCCCAAATCAACTCCGAACCTCTTGAAAATCGAAACCAACCATATACGCGAGTTATAATGCATAATGTGAAGCTACTCAAGGTCTCAAATCGCCGAACGAAGTGCTAAAGTTGCGCATAATGCTCTTTTAGTGGGTAATGTTGCGCAGTGCTTCGGAGGACGAAGTTGCTAATGGACTTGTATTGCCTCTCTCATGTGGACTTCAAAAAAATTCTTTTAAATATGTTGTAGAAATTCAAAACACTGTTAACTTTTTTCTGACATGGTACTTTTAATCTGAGTTCTAATTGAATTTTGAGAAACACTTATTAAACAAAAGGTTTATAGTTTAGAGAAGAACTCTACTTGAGGACTGTAGTGACAAGTGGCACGGGAAATGTTAACATCCTTGCATGTATGCTGACCCATGGGTAGAAACTTTACGTGTAAAATCCACATAACTTTTTACTTTGAGATGGCAACATGAGCTATCAATTAACCTTCATCCTCTTCCCTGAGTTGTGAAGCAAAAATATGCAGTGGGTTTTCACATGGATGTCTTGTGAATTTCAATGACTATGCTTACATAAGATGGGCCAAGCTTGTCTCAAGGACTTTGAGAAGACCGAAAAAGGGGATTAGCGAGGAATCCTTTATGTCAAGTAAAAATGCATTTTTTTTAATATGCGTAACTTAAAGAAGGCTTGTTTAATGCATAACTGCGGTACCTTACACCAGCAGAAACAAAGTTAAATGAACCATAGTTCGGAATCCATCACCAAAAGACATTAGCAAAGCTTACCTGGCACAATTGACATGCTACAATATTCCCTTGTTCACCTACTTTTCCTCTACGAAAGTTTGCTGGATTATGCAATTCTTTAAGTTCTCGACGGCCGCTGATGATCCCATGCTTATCCTTTCCTTCTTCTTTTTCTCAGTTCCATATTCTCTCTTCTCGCTTGAAAAATTTCCCCTCCTCTTTATTATAACCAAAGCAGATGGCCATATGCTAGCAAACGGCTTCAACCACTCCCATGTTGTATAGGCAAACTGATCTCATGTCACTAAGAAGAAAGAACCTCCAAATTGGGTCTATAGTGGCAAAGGGAAAGCTCTTCCTTCCGTGAAGGAACTTTACATAGGCGTCACTGCAATTTATTCTTGTCGTTTAAGTGCTTGTCTTGGACGGCTAAAAGTAACCTTGATTTTTAAAAGTGACAGCGCAAACCTTGTAGTTAGATGATAAAGAACCTTGGCGGGAAAATACATTAAAACCCCCCAAACTATACCTGTGTTGTTACAGTCATACATAAACTATTAGGTCTTCAGAATACTCTCTGGACTATAATTCCGTATTTAAAACCCCCTAGAGTACCAAGTGGCATGGGGAGTGATTTCACCGTCTTTATGGCATGTGAGAGCAAAAGTTAGCCAAACAGCCAGTAGTTATGTGACAATTTTCTTTATTTTCTTTTATTAATTAAAATAATTCTTATTTCTTTTTTCTTCTTCTTCTCCCTCTCTGTCTCTCGTTTTATTATTCAATCTTCTTGATTTCTTTTTTCTTCTTCTTTGCAACTCAATAAAATTTTGTTGTTAACTGTAATTTCATTTAAAAATCCATACCTCTAAAATAATAGTAATACCACAAAATTAATATAAACAAAACAAAAAATAAATATTAAAACGTTGAACCAAGAAATAATTTCAAATGAGTTCTAATTTATCAAAAAGCTTTATTTTATAAAAAAACTAAACTTTTGAAAAAACATCCCTTCAACTATCCAAAATTATTAGGTTTCAAACAAAAAGTTATTTGGTTTCAACGAAGAAGAAAAAAGAAATCAAGAAAATTGAATAAGAAAACAAGAGAGAGATAATAAAAAAAGAACTAAAAAGAAATAAGAATAATTAATAAGAGAAAGTAAAGAAAAATGCCACGCGACTACTGTTTTTTGGCTAATTTTTGGCTCTCACATGCCACAAAGAGAATGAAGTCACTCTCCATGCCACTTGGCACTCTAGAGTTTTAAATACCAAAAGTAATATTTTGGGGAGGGGTGGGGGGGTGGGGGATTGGTGGTTGTGAACACCCAATAGTGTAAGTATGAAAGTAACAAAACAGATATAGTTTAGGATGGTTTTAATGTATTTTACCAACTTTGCCTGCTAATTGCACCTAAGGGTGTGACTTAGTAGTCAATGAAATGCGTGCATACCTTGGAGACCAGGGTTCAAATCACAATAGAGTCAAAATACTAGGTGATATCTTCGCATCTACCTAAATCTTGGTGGGCGGAATTACACGAGACCTGTGCTGGTAGATAGTCAATGTGCACGCAAGCTAGCCCAACACCACCATTACTTTAAAAAGAAAAATGAACCTTGACCGATTACATATTTTATCATGAAAATAGGATTTTCAAGTACCTAAACGCCCTGTCTTTGCTACAAACAACCAATGACTTGCAGTTCCTAATAACCCATTTTTTGTGTTGAAGGTAGCTTATTTCTATTTTACTCTGCTAACATGATCTTTAATACACTGTCAATTGTTCAGTCCTTGGCTTGATAACATTGTGTAGTTGCAATTTTAAAGGTGCCCCTTCCTTTACTTATATTTACAGTGTTCTCACTTTTATGTTTTAAATACTCCCTCCATTTCAATTTATGTAAACCCATTTGACTGGGCACGGATTTTAAGAAAAGAGAGAAACTTTTAAACTTGTGTAGACACATATATTTTTCAAATAGGGAAAGGGGTCATTCTTTTTGGCACGGACTAAAAAGGAAATAGGTTCTATAAATTACAACGGCGGGAGTATATTTTATTCTATTATTAAGTTTAACTTGGTATTTCCAGTATGAGGGGTCACTGTTGGGTTTTGCTTTCTATAATGGTCAGTGATGGTGAATTTAATGCTATTACTAATTAGGGGTGTCAATTGGGTGTGTTGGGCTTGTTAAGAATGGACTAGGTCATGGGTGCAACCCCACCAATACGACATTTGCATCAAAATGGATTGGGTCAATGTTAAGTGTGGTTATGATTGTAAATCATCCTGCCCAATTTTCTTTTAAATTATTGATCAGATGTAAACTATTATTCGCGAAAAGCATCCAGGGGATGCAAAGGTTACAAAAGTATGCTCCTACTCAAAGTGGAAGGAGCTGACAAAGTCTAAGAGCACTCAACCTGCGCAATTATGAGTATTTAGAAGTTGCTAAGATGCTTCTGAGGAGGAAAAAAAGAAAAAAAAAAGCAAGAAACTTTGGAGTTTAATTAAATTAAAACTAAAGCATTTAGGTGTAATTTGAAGTAAAGAATTCTGTCTTGTTTTATAATTTACTCTTGTGTTCATTAGAGGATAGATATATATATAGCTACTGTTCTTATCCCCGAATTCTGATTTGATTTTGTTTTTTATATCTAAAGTAAGATCATCACTTGAATTGCAAATCATTCACATCCCCAAAGTCCACTTTCTGGGCTAAACATCAACCATTGAAATGCATGAGAATTTGACTATTCAGTTTGGGTTGAGCCGGAATTGAATCCTAATGCAATACATCAGTGAGCACCATGTGAATGTATTGCAGGTTACCAAAATTCAGTGCTAGTATTGGTACGCCTTAAATGGAATACTTGCAGATATTTCATTTTTAGAACTGTTTCTAGTTCATATTTTATTTTCAAGCTGCAACACCTTTACTTATACCTTGCTAATGATAGGTGCTACATACATTCTTTATACCTCCCTGCATATAGTGATTAATGTACCTACGGAAACCCCAAAAAGAAAAAAATGAAATATTTACGATAATTATGATATAGAACTTACTCACTTCTTTTGACAAAGGTAATTGTTCATTTGGCACGTAAGCTGGATTATATCCGAGTACCAAGTGCACGTGCTATAATTATTTGGATGTTGGGCGAGTACAATTCCATGGGACATATAATTCCAAAGGTGCTACCCACAGTTCTCAAGTATCTTGCTTGGACCTTTTCTTCAGAAGCACCTGAAACAAAGCTCCAGATTCTTAATGCCATGGTCAAGGTAGATAACTACAAATTGCTTTTGTTTTTCCTCAACGAGCCTCTAGCTCAAATATTTCTTGATGTAAACTTGAACTTATCATAATTGTATTGCATTTCAAAGAAAAATCTTGCTCTTTTGTCATAATTATATTCCTTTCATGTTCTTGGCTTAAGTGGAATATTTGCCCATGGCTGTACTTTGCATTGTTAAGACGAAAACGAAATCTTTAATCAAATAGCGGAGAAGGTGAGCGAACTGTTTAATGCTTCAATTGTTATTGAGAAGCACATTTTACATTATAGGAACCTCATCTCCACTGTTGGTGATGATTCTTTTTGGTAGTTACTCCATTTTTTATGAAGAAGATGTTTGAAATGAGATGCGAATTCTGTTATATACAGAACACAGTATGGTGTTTGCAAGTCTACATAAGCATCCAACAAAATTAAAATGACATGTATCTTTTTGACTTACTAACGATAGTTATGAGAGTATCTTTATTACCAGGAGTGTTTGGCTGTACTTTCAAGCACTCTTTTATATGATTAGTCTGCCCTAGGATATGATTGATGAGATGTGTCTGAACTGACATACTCTTGAGTTCCCATATTGAACTTCATTCTGCTCTTAGATCTGATATATGGGATTTTTGAAAGTACAAGGTTAGATATTGCAGTAAACTCCTGTATTCATAGAGGAAGTGATGCTATCCAAGTGTGCAACTAATCTGAGTCTTTAATGAAATAATTTCTTTTGATAGTCAATGGCTGGATTTCATGAACCTCAAATTGATAGTTCAGGAACCTTGTCTCATTTAATAACAATAGGCTTGTATTTTTTTCAGGTCTTATTACAAGCAAAAGGGGAAGCACTGTCAACCTTCAAGACACTATTAAACTATGTACTTGAACTAGCTAAATGTGACTTGAACTACGATATCCGCGACCGTGCACGTGTTCTACGGAAATTCCTGGCCCACTATGTAGGCACTCATGAGTTGGAAGAATCAGCTTTCCAAGCAGCTCCTGGCAGCGCATTGCATGTACTTGCAGGGCATTTATTTTGGACAGAAACAAAACCCATTTCTTCGGAACCATTAGCTTATCGGTTTTATCTTCCTGGATCTCTTTCACAGATGGTTCTTCATGCTGCTCCAGGATATGAACATCTCCCACAGCCATGTAGTTTTTACAATGACACTGCTCAGGAATCCAATATGGTAAAAGATTTGAAGCAATCAGGGAATGGAGCCACTCAAAGCGAATCGTATGAAACTGATGATGCTGACACCGTATCTGGATCACTAAATGAAGAAAGCACATCTGGTTACAATTCTCCAACTGGTTCAAGTGGAACTCGAGGTAGCCATGGGAGTGGGTCTGTAAGTGATGATGATGAGCACGGTGGTCCTCTGATTCATCTTTCAGATAGTGGCAATGCTCTTGAGAATCAGCCCAGACAAAGGTTTAATCAAAATTCTGACTCCAACGATTTTGGGGAATTAATGACTAAAAGAGCTCTTGACTCCTGGTTGGATGACAATCCTGTTTCTACCCACAATTTGGTAGAATTGAATAATGTCTGTCAATCATTGGCCAGAATTTCAATTGGAGATATTAGTAGCAGAGTTAAACGTAAATCCTACACTTTGTTAGATCCTGCAAATGGAAATGGCTTGAGTGTGGAATACACATTTTCATCAGAGGTGTCAAGCATATCTCCTCTGCTTGTTTGTATACAGGTTTCATTTAGCAACAGCTCAGTGGAAGCTATGTCAAATTTACTGTTGGTTGAAGAAGATTCAGGCATAAGGGTAGAATCTTCAGATCTAGAGCTGACATCAGATGAGAGGTTAGTGTTGCACTTGCAATTTCCAATATGCACTTTTTTGGTTTATGGTCAATAATGCTTTTTCGGAACATGCCCTTTTTGAAATTTCTTATGTCAGTCAACCTTTAGCTAGATAGAGAAGAGGAAATAGATGTAACAGTAAGATAGTTCTTTTAGTACTGCTGTCCTTTGTAAAGGTACTCTCTTTCTCATCTAGAAAGCCACTTCTTCAGTTCCTCAGTTCTTATTGTTGCTTTATTAACTAGTGGCCAAAAGTTCATTGTTTCACTAGTTTTCAGGCCTTCACTGAAATACTCAACCAGATAAAAATAGATATTATCATAGACATGTCTCAGACCTATACACAAACGACAATACATTATTCATCTCTGGTCACGTATTTGGTAAGATCTCAATACTTGATTTCCAGGTTCCTGAAAGGTCAGTTACCCCTTTAATATGATTGACAGTGTAGCATTTGGTATTTCTCATTCTGAGGCCCTTTTTTTTTTAATAATTTTTTATTCTCCTCTATCACTATGAAATGTTTTGTCTTTGCATTAAGATCGTTCTGTTTAGTCATGCTATAGCATCTTAGTCTTTCTTCAAGCTGGTGAGGGAGCTTACACTTGTTCATATTTGTTTGTAGTCCCAAGTTGTCCGTTAATGATGTGCCAACTCTAGTTCCAATGGAAGAAATTGCTAAGCTGGAGCCAGGTCAGATTATGCAAAGAATACTTCAGGCCCGATTCCACCATCATCTTTTGCCCCTTAAGCTGCTTTTGTGGTGCAATGGCAAGAAGTATCCGGTGAAGTTGAGACCTGATATTGGGTATTTTCTAAAACCTCTTCTGATGGAAATCGATGTTTTCTCAAGCAAGGAATCTCAGCTTCCTGGAATGTTCGAATATATAAGGAGGTCAGTTATTATAATTTGTTTGTCTTTGGTGAAGTATATGTGAAAGTCAATTATTTATGACCTTGAACCCTTGAAATTTGGTTGGTTATTGTTTTGTATCTCATGTCTGTGTGAGAGATCAAGAGATTGTCGCTTTTATGAAACCAAATCCAATTGCGTTATTTGCAGACCTACTGATATTTCATTAGAGTAAGTCAACTGAAATATGTCATTGCTGACTCTATATGAGTAAGAATGAGTGAATTGCTGGATAAATTCTGAGCCCGCATTCCTCTAACCATGATTTGTGTGGGTGCTTGGTTCTGGAACTGTCATACAAATGAAGAAAGAAAGTAATAACCCTCTATTTATGACAATTTGAAGAGTTCTGGCCTGGTTCTGGAACCATCTTAGAAATATTTGTTTTAGTTGATTGTGTAGATGACAATATGAAGTTCTCCACAATTTATTGTTCCATGGACTTTATGCTCATTGTTTGCTTAGCTTCATTTTATTGTTCGGGAAACTCTCTTCTGACCATTTTCCTATCACTTGCTACAGATGTACTTTCATCGACCATATTGAAGAACTTAATAAGCTTGAAAGCCCATTAGCGAAGGACAACTTCCTTGTGATCTGTGAGAATTTGGCTTTGAAGGTGCTTAGTAATGCCAATCTTTATCTTGTATCTGTGGACATGCCTGTTGGTACCAACCTCGATGATACTTCAGGTTTACGGCTTAGATTCAGTGGCGAGATCTTAAGCAACTCAATCCCATGTTTAATTACTATTACTGTTGAAGGTAAATGCTCCGAACCGCTGGACACATCAGTAAAAGTCAACTGTGAAGAAACTGTTTTTGGCCTGAACTTTTTGAACAGGGTTGTGAATTTTTTGACTGAGCCTGCTCGTTTATGATGAGAATTTAGTTTCATCTGAAATGAAGTGATCATTGGATTATTTTTCGGCCACTGAGGGGTTAATGATGTATATTTTCCTTGTATTGTTTGTAGTCTTGGTGGCCGGCCAAACAGTTGGACTTTCTCCCTATGAAGTCAAGTTACTGCAAATGTAAAGATGGATTGAACTGTTTGTTCTCTGTTGCTTTGCTTGTATCAATGCATTGGTGTTACTTATTAAATCCCAAAAGAAAGAAAAAATAGTGATGTTTTTGGCAGAGCTTTCTAGATTTAACTTTTGAAAGGGAAAAAAAAAGTAACACCAAAAAAGGAGTCAGGGGGACACTATATTCTCTAAATTGCCAGCCGAAACAAAATAAGCTATTGGTGCCGAAATAGACATGCTTTCCCCTAGGGTTAAACTCGAGACATATTAGCCAGGTTCTCAACCCGAACAGACAAGCCAAGGCCCTGTTGACAAATATACTTCTCGTTCTCTCTCACAGATAATTTGAGTGGGAATTGTGGAACAAGCGGTTGTGACTCGGGAGACAATTTATAATGGAAACTGAACTTCAAACTAAAAAAGTATTGGCAGAGAAAGTGGTGGTTACATCTTTGAGTATATGTGTCAATTATAAGGGCAGTAAGTATCGGAATTCTGAGGCATAAGGTTGAACCTCTATCATCTTAGCAAGAGGGGATTTCGTTTCCCCACTTAGGCAATCCTTGATTGACCTTTTGAGAGAGCAAGAGTTTGGCAATTGGCTGTATATCCATTCTACAAGTGATTCCATATCATCGGCAAAGTCATTCATGTGCCATTGCATGAGCTTGGGAACTACTATCTTCTTCTTACTTGTCACTCCCACTGAAGCCTCCAAGTACTCCACTTTCGCTCTCTCCAGTTCATTAACAACTTCATCTGGTGTGTAGATCCTTAGCTGCAACAGCACAACATTGTTAATGAACTTGCATTTCACATAAAATGAGATTTTTTTTTTTTGATGTTGTTGTAATGAACTTACTGCTGGTGAAGACCAGCTTCCTCGACATAGAGAAAACGTGACATTAGGTTCTGGATACCCGAGACCATAAGTATTCCTCAATACTCTTTCTTTATCATCTGTCAAACCCTTATAAATCCAAAACGATTGAATTCGTCAAGACAGAGAATGGTATTAAAGCTCATAGTGTTTAAGTGTCATGTAAGCTTTGGCTAGAGCTGTGCACTCACATGTTCAGCGTCTCTTGGATGCCTGAGGATGAAGTGTTCGATGGCCAATGCATTAAGTACAATACCACCAACATTAATCGCAGCCTGCAAAAATACAAGCATAAATTTGGAAAATTCAACTTTGCATACCCACTTCTTTGACTTTTAACTATTAAGTTTGAATCAAGTATCATTAAGTTGGTACTAAGGGATTACTAAATAGTTAGGATGAGAAAGAAACCTAGAGAAAGTGTCTCCGAGTACAATGTGCATACCTTATTCACGAGACACAGCTGTTCCTCCTCTGTAGAGGGCAAACCGTGTTGCAGAAATGCCTGAAGTGAGCATAAATAATGAACTACATTATCAGTGTATCAATTTGGGGGGGATTTTCTATTAGTTTTTTCAAAATCTCTTTTCACTTTGAGGAAAAGAAATTTTAACATGTCTTACAGTACTTGCATTATGCAGACGTTATAGACATTGATCCAGAATGCCAACTTCTGCTTGTAGGTCAAGTAAGTTATGTCCACATTGCTAAGTTTATGCACCATAGACCTATAATTTTTCAAACAAGAAGAAAATACAATGTGAATGTACGTAGTATGGTTAAGAGAATGATGAAGTAATCTTGAAAAGTACCTCAACTTTCCCATCTCCGGAAGACATTCAGATATATGGCTTGTGTTGAGAGAAGTTCTTGAGACTTGGATGAAATTCTTGTATGATCCAATCTCTCTTTGACTTCCATCAGTGTCTAGCAATATCCCGTAAGGATCAAGATTTGACGCGTAATCATTGAATGTAAACGTGGGTGCTGCTGCTGCTGCTGCTGTCGTCGTACAATTTAATGAAGTTTTGCATATGAAGCTGCTTTTGGGTTTCTTGGAGGAAATTAGAGACTGTTTGACAACAGCAGTAGATGAACCTTTGCTCTCCAGTGATGCTTTGTTCAGCTTGAGATATACACTTATTAAGCATTTGATTACTTCTTCCGACAGCTTATTTGGCTTCTCATTATCTATTTCCATATCTGGTTGGCTATGGTGTCTGCGGCTTCTCGAACTACTCTCAGCTATTTCCTCTGCACCCAAAAAATTGATAGTGTTAAATGTATGCTCAATGCTTTCAGGCCCATAGCAGAGAATTAGCTTTACCAGTGAGAATTGAGGAAGAAATGGTGTGGAAGTCCAAGGAGGAACCAGCAGATGCTCTTCTCTCTTTCCGAATTCTATATTGTTTTCTGAGTTGTTGATAGTTTTGTGATTCAATATCTTTGGCTGGTCGCGGTGGCGGAGGTAATGTTGGTTTTGAAATTACTTGTTTGAGCTGCAGCATTTCCCATCTTTCAGCCAACTCTTTCTCTCTATACAGCTTCAGCTTTAGCACGTCTACTTTCCTCTCCAGCCAAACAATCTCTTCCTCCGCCATAACCATTTCTTCAAGCAGATGTTGAACCTACATATATAATTTCTTTTTATATTATGGAATGTTCTGTCAGTGTGTGTGTGTGTATATATATATATATATATATATATATATATATATAAAATAAAAATAGATAGATACCCTGCGAGGGAGGGAAGAGAGGCAGGGACAAGAGCGAACAGGTCCTTGTAACGCACATTGCAGAACTGTTTTCAGTTGAAGTTGCCCTTGTAATTCTTGTCCAAGTTCTTCAACCTGTTGTTAAGAATTAAGAATATGAACATCTATCTAACAAGAACAAATCTAAACGTATTAATTAATGAACCTCTTCTTCAAGAAGTAATCTTTTCTGTTTCTCGTCGCTCAGCAAGTCTTCGAATTTCATCATTCACCTGCTGAATCAAAACCATCCAATCCCACAAGACAAAATAGGGTTATTATATAAAGAGAGGGTACTGACCTTAATTAATTAAGGAGGGAATAGAATCTGTGAATTTTTAAATATATGATAATGCAAAATGAAAGAACGTGAGTTTCACCTACAAACTTTAAGGACATTGTGAGGTGACTCAGACGTGATGTCCATGAACTGTTTAAACATTCAACCGTTTGTCGCCAATTCGATACTCCTCTGCCTTTGACCCTTTCTTTTTTATTTTTAAAGAAAGTGATGTACCATGATCACGAGCATAATAGGAAAATTAATGAGACTTTTTTGGAGAGCTGGGTATTACTTGAATAAATGGAAAACAATGATGCTTAAAATCCATGCGCTCTACCGACTGAGCTAAGAAGGTAATGTAGAATATAATTTCGCTGGTTATATAGTTTGATCTTATGACAATTTAGAATTTATATTCGATAATGACAAAACAGAGTGGAAAAAGAAACATGAGTAGAGAAGATAAAGGATTCAACAATGAGGATTCCGTTTGGGAAGAACTTGGCAAATAGTCACTTTTTTAACTGTTAATTAAAACTCATTTATCGTTTCAAAACTATTCAAAATTTAATAGTTTATTTGGATTAGAATTGACGACAAAACAACATACATTTGCTATGATTTTCGTCTGATTTCCCGGGAATTTGGACTAGAAAATCTTTTATTTTGTATATTTTTTCGGATTGCATGTATTTTTTGGAGAAGCGATGTTGCTATTGTTAGGCTTTTGCAACTGCATTGTTTAGTTAGAGTTCATTGTAGATATCTGTTATAGATGATTTTGTTAGTTTTGGTTGAGTTATGTATCAATTTTCTGTAACCATTTGTTCGTATAATTATTTTTTATTTTTTTAAATTTTCTTATTCAACCTAGTTTCAATAGTGAAACAAAGCAATATGAGAAGACAAACTCGTTCAATGAGTTCATCTCCTTATTCAAAGCTAGTTTCAATTGAGAAACCGAGCAAAATAAGAAGATAAACTAGGTCTTTATCTCCTCATTCAACCCTAGTTTTAGTTGAAAAATCGTTTGATGAGCAAAATATGAGAAGCAAAAATCGTTCTGACAGTGTTAGAATCTCGAAAGAATGTTGTTTGACAATCTGAGAAAAAGTAGAGCAAAAGGGTTAGAGTGGATGATGTTGAAGGTAAGAGAAAACGTGTCGTGGAGGACGAAGTGAATTTGGGTATCAAACCAAAAAAGAGTAAGGTTCAAAAGGCAAAAAAAATTAAAATTCCTGACAAAGTTTGTAAGGTACATACAATTTTTTTTTTGAATCTTCTTTTAAAATTGGATCTAGTTTGTATTTGTTTGTTGTTAATTCGTGTCATTTATTTGTAGTCTTGGAAGCTTTATATTTCAGTTTGTGAGCCTTTTCCTGTTACACATTGGACATCATACACTAATATGGACATCTATCAGTTTTACTGTCAAAGTTGATTGATGTCCATCTTCGGATGATTAGGAAAGCTGTTTTGGCTATTTTCTTGATTTACCTTGAGTTGCTATCCATGCACAACTGATTCGTTCTTTAATATCTAGGAAGTTGGTTTAAGATAAGTGTGATCAATTTTATGTGAAATTGAATGGCGATTTTACGTTTGGTCTTCGGGAGTTTGGTGTTGCAAATGGTTTAAACTGTTGTGGCAATGAACATGCTGAGGGTAACTTCAGTGAACCCAATAGGTTGGTGGATACTTAGTTTTTTGGTTTTGAAGTGGTGTCAAAGAAGTCACTTTTGATTGTTTTGAGAAGAAGAAATGGCAGTCTGATGAAGACGCAGTTAAGACTGCCATTATTTATTTCATAAACATGTTTCTAATGTCCACTCAGGCTCAGAAAATATTTATAAGTAAACGTGATTTTCATCTTGTTGAGAGTGGTGAGTATGTGTCCTTTCCCTGGGGTAAGATTGCGTTTCGAGCTTTAATGAAGTCCGTGAGGGGCAAGTTGAGGGGAAACTCTGAGTTTTATAGGATTGGTGGATTTCCTCTTGCACTACAAGTATGATTCTATGAATATTGCACTGTAGTGGATAAAAAATTTGCTGTTCGCGTAGGAGATCATACATCATGCATATTGAATTGAGAAATGACAGACATGCCAACGCGTGAGGGTTATACAGTGCACAAGGAATAAGGTACCAACTTTATGTATTAATGGGTTATACATATATGATACACTGTAATTTATTGTGATACATCAAATATACAATTTTTATATATTTTTGATACATCTATGACTGAACCACTTTTTGTTGCATTTTTAGTTTAAAAATATTTCTCCTGCGACTGAAGAGCTAAGGAGATTTACTTTGCATGTTGAAGTTAACGATGGGTATCAACAATATTTGGCATCACGTAACAAGGAAAAACTTCCTATTGATGATAGCAATGATTTTGTCACGCCACCCCCGAAACATATTAAGGAGCCTGTCCCACAAAAAAGACGTCGGGTTCTTTCATGTTGTCGTCCTTGAACTTGTTTCACCTTTTCTTGAACGTCACTGAAAATTTCCAAGACTTTTAAAACCCTGCCTGCTTTGCTGTTGTTGCTCTCTTTGGCTACTAAATCCCCCACTCATACTTCTTACTATCTCCCCAACTCCAAGGAAATCTCTAGTTAATTGTTTCTTTTGTGGTGGTAATTGGTGCTCTTGTTGTGTCACGATCCAAACCGAAGGGCCGGGACGGGCACCCGGTGCCTTACTCAACCGAGTACCAACGTAACATATCTTTCTTATCATACTATCATGGGTAAATGAGCTAGAAAACCCTTCATGAGATAACAAGAATAAAACATAAGAGAATACTTAACGTATGATGACCCAGCATGATATACAAACTTATACATGTGACATACGGGCCTATAAGGCCGACATGACCATTTGTAAACTCAAAACATAGGCCGACAAGGACATACAAGTATCCATACACCTGACATCTGTCTACAAGCCTCTAAGAGTACATAAAATCATAAAGGTCGGGACAGGGCCCCGCCATACCAATCAATACATATCCAAAGCATACTGACCAAATAGGCAACTCCGGAGCAAGTGGAGTACACCAATACCTTCGCTGAGCTGATAGCCTACTAGGAGGAATGTCAACCTGTCTATCGGGACCTGCGGGCATGAAACGCAGCATCCCCAGGCAAAAGGGACGTCAGTACGAATAAAGTACCGAGTATGTAAGGCAGGAAAGCATAAATAAGAACAGTAATGTAAAGAGAGATAGAGGAGATACAACCTGTAACATCTGAGTGCCTCTGGGGGCTACTGACATGAAATGCATAATACATATAGATACATAAACTTTTAAAAACATACGCCTCTGTGGGCATCATCATCATCATATCATACCCGGCCTCAAAGAGGACTCGGTAAAAACGTACCCGGCCACGTGGAGCTCGGTAAACCCAACTGATCAGTGGTTGCACAATAGGTGCCATACCCGACCGACTATAGCGCGGCTCGGTAGAGTAAAATAGATACATATATATAATTTATGCTCGACTCATGGAATCAAGTTCTAAACCTTTTGGAGTGACTTAAGAACATTATGGACATCCCTACCATCAATATGAACCTTAGTAGGATTTAAGGATCATACCACTTGTTTAGAATAACTTTATAAGGAAAGAACAACATGGACAACCTTAGTTTCTAGGAGTAGATCCGTTATGAATTAGCATACCATTTATGTTCATGTCACTTTAGATCATGCCAAAAGAAAGAAGTAAGAGCTTTAACATACCTTGTATATACTGCCCCAATCTCAAGCTATGCAATTTTCACGACTCCTTAGTCTACAATAAGAGAAACGATACTGTAGTTATCATTCAAGCGTCATAACTATTATGTATCGACCACAACCTATTTTACGATGAAACGGACGGCACCTCCCCTATATATATGACTTCACACAATTCCAAACAATCACCAAACAGCCCAAACAACATCAATAATAATCATATTGAGCCTCCCAAAACAGTCCACGCACAACCTAATCACTTCATACATACGACGGCCACCGTAGTCGTGTCAAACGACCCGAAAATATTACGAAGAACTACCAGCCCACAACCCTACATCTATATGGTGTTTTTCCACATCCTTCCTCCTCCAAAACTCCACAAAACAGTAGTAAAACACGCAGCCCAACAGCAACACAAAACAGTCCACAAAACAGTCCGCTACAAGTGAATAACTCGAACTCACGGCTTCCGATCACCGTCCCGTGAGTTCTTACATGTATAGAACGAATTACCATGAATTCACAGAAGAATAAATGTATGAAAAAGAGCAGTAAACTCACCTTACTTGTTGGATAACTCAGCCCTTCCCTTGGTTCTTCAAACTCTAGGTTTTACCCCCAATTAAAACTTGAAAGAGAGGGAAAATCGATTAGGGTTTGTGGATAATTTTTGGGAGGAAGTTTGCAGGGGTTTAGGTTTGGTTATTTGTGATATATAATGAGGGTTATATTGCAGGAGATAACCCTTTAAATGGGCTCTTTGGCCGACCCGAAATTTCCTATTTTTGGGCTATCATTTAACCAAGTAGGTGACACACCTACTTGTCACCTAGCAGCTTGTGCAGTCTCGCAAAAATGCCTATATCTCTCTACTCCGATGTTGTATTGATGAATGGTTTAATGCGTTGGAAACTAGACTCATAGATATTTAATTTGATAGGTAGATCATCCCCTAATTCCATGTATATTGGGAGAAAAACTCAGTTACATTTGACCTAATTTTCAGCACATTTATGAATGGAACTTGTGATGACCTTTTTCCAACTTTTGTTCCACAACTCGCTTGACTTCAAAACATAACACCAACTATCGTACGACTAAAATAACTCATAATATAATCTCCTTATAATGTTAATAACCCTAGTATCACCCCAAAAGTACATGGTAAAATATTCCAACTTGTCGACTTTCGACGAAACTTATTTTCTTCAATTCGTTTAGCTTCTAAGCCTTCAAACCCTCTTGCTACTTGGTACTAATGATCTTAAATATTTATAACCTCCACATTAACATGATGAACTAACTTTGTAAACTTTTAAAAGATGATTCCCTTTCTGAGTCACATTAATTGACTTATGATGTACTTTTACATACGAAAACACAGGGTGTAACATGTTGCTCAAAGTTTAACTTAGTTGATGTGTTGTATCCTCTTCCATATTCAATTTGGTCATGTCCATAACCATGGAAACCACTTATAATTTCATCGAGTGGACCTGCATATGACAAAGGGTAGTCAGACGAACATCCTTAGCAGAAAGTTTTATTGTGTATATACTATGTGTATAGTTTCAAACATTACTTCTTATATTTAAATAGAATAATTAACCTAAATAACCACCCACCTACCGCTTAAACAAAAAATAACCGGCAGATATATAATATGTGTTAATATGTGTATAACTAGGTATAAGTTATAACTAGCGTATAATCTATATATACCCACTAGAAAAAATAAATAGTGAATTCGGTTGGCTATTTTTGTAAAGACCCCTTTAGATATTAGATATCCCTACCGAAAAATAACCAGCTGTTAATATGTGTATAGCCATGTATAATCAGTGTATAATTTATGCATATAGACTCGAAAAAGTAAATAGTAAATTTGATTGACTATTTTTGTAAAGACCCCAATTAGATATTAGATATCCTTACCGAAAAATAGCAGCTGTTAATATGTGTATAACAAGATATAATCAGTGTATAATTTATGTATACAAACTCGAAAACAAGCAATAAGAGAGAAAGTATGATACCGCTGCTCCATTATGCATGGCGTTATTCAACATGCGCTCCCCCGAAAGGGAGTGATCTTCTTCTTAGACTTCTCTAAAGCCAACGACTTCAGGTAGTTGGAAAGTTCCACCGGCCTGGACAGCAGACGACACCCCTTCGAAAAAGAAATAGTAACACTCCTCCTCTCTCAGGGATCTAGGGAAGGGGGTGAGTAGTTATGCCTCAAATTCCCATGGTCGGGAGATCCGGGAAGAGAAACATTCCTCTCTCTAGCATTTTCTGCCGGTGGAGGAGATGCGATAGGTGTTGGTGATGTAGTGAGTGCTGGTGGTGAAGGTACAACTGGCGTAGAGGCGCGCGAAGTTGTTGGCGTCGAAGGTTGAGAAGCATCTGCAGCGGAAGCTGTGCTGATTATTGGTTTCTCAACAACCAAAGGCAGAAGAGGCGCGTGGTCCGATCTCCTTGGACGAGAAACACCAATCGGGACAGGTCAGCAGGAGTTAACATTATCTACCAAATCCATCTTACCCCAAAGTGCTTGGACCTCTTCTTCGGTCGGTTCTAGGAGCTCTCTCGGTTGAGCTGATGAACATCATCTTCTCCTTTGAAGGGAAACCTATTCATCACTGGCTTCCCCGTCATCTTCAATGACTACTGTGACCATGGCCGGCTCGGTCGTGGCCTTCTTTATTTTCATATTTTTTTATGCTCAGCCGAGGAAGAACGTCGCCTTTTTGGTCGCTTGTTCTCTTGCTGGGGGATTCCGAGAGGAAGCACCCCCATGGAAAGGAGATCCGAGGGCACACTTCGAGCGATAGCGCTTTGCAGCAATCTCGCATCCTCCGCAGGGTAAGCCAAAATATCCACTTCGGGGCAGGTAACAGAGCCTTGCGGGAGTCCTGAGTCAAGCAAAAGGTGTAGTTAGCAAATTTACTTATGTTCACACAGAGGCCGAAGGAAGAAGGGCTCGGTTTACCGTGGTTCTTGGCCTTCCACCCGTATTTGGGGGCCATCTCTTTCCACCAACGGGTTTTGGGCGTTGTAATATCAAGAATCTTCTGAATCCATTAGTCCAAGCCTTGGACCCTTGGTGGTGTCCACCAAGCAGCTGAAACAACGGAAGCAAAAAAGCCAACAACGACGGGAAGCTGCATTTTTATGAAGGAAAGAGATGAAGGAATTACAAAGTTACGTGAACGATTCCATGATTCGAGGAAGGATGGAGTTGTGGGCAGGATGATATCCCTAGTAGCAATGATGACAAACCGCTTCATCCATCCATGGTCACTGCATCATCCACGCTGGTGAGAAGGGAGTGGTGGCCATGTTTACTGAAATTTATTACTCCCCTATGAAAGATTTTGGGGAGTAGAGATTCATTATGTGTGTCATGGTTAGGGTTTCCCCATTCTCTGTGAACAACTGGCGAAGACATGCCACCATTTGCCATACAGAAGGGTCCACTTGTGCCAAGCAAACCTGGTACCAATAGTAGAACTCCAAGATCACAGGGTCTAGCCCCCCGCTCAAAGAAAACGGGCCCAAGGTGAAGGGATATGTATAGACATATGTAAAACCTTCCCTGGTGAAAGTAACTTGCTCTATCAAGTCAGGAGCGATGATGTTAAGGTCTCGGTAGTTACAATCCTCCTTTATAGCAGGAATACTGGAAGGGAGAATAGAAGAAGGATATCTGCTAATGGCTCAAGTCCGTGGAGACACGGAGGGGAACTTCTTTTGGAAGTCATTTACGATGTTCAGATGTGTGGGTATGATGGTGCCCACCGTGGGAGGATCAACATCAACATCAACCTCTTGTCTTTGCTTCTCTTCGGGCCTCCATCAAAGAGAAGACGAGTCAATGAAAGAAGCCATGATAGTAAAAAATGGTGAAATTTTTTGAAGAAGAACCGGAAAGGGATAAAAGAAAAAGAAGGTTACGTGAAAAGAAGAGGATGAACTTGTGAAAGTTTTGGAAGTGAAAGAGGTAAAATGATGAGCATAAGTAAATATATAGGCGGAAAAAATCATGGTCATGATTACCTCGAGAACAGGTAAAAATATTTCTGAATTGTGGGACAACACGTGTTCGGGGTATTAAATGCGAGAAAACGTGCGTCCTTTCAAGCGTCAGAGTCTATTCAGAAGATTTTCCGCCAAGAAAGGAATCTTCACCAATTTTCCGATGACACAAAGATGTGCCATCGAAAAGCAGGGGAACTATCTGTATAGGATAAAATTGGTTTATTTTAAATTATCAAATGGTAGCATGACACGTGGAACCGAATACGAGTCCAACCATACAAGTTTTATCCAAATCCGACTCCGAATCGATGTTCAAAACCCAATTATTTACTTTACAAAGTTTTGTCAAAAACCCTCAATTTTCTCTTTTAGATCTACCAATCAAATGCCAAAATCACAGATGGAATCATAAATAATAATCAAAATCAAGTCAAGAACACGTACCCCAATCCAAGTGGTGAAAATCACCTAAAAATTGCCCAAATTCGAGCTCCTAATCTCAAAATTTGATAAAAAATAAGTAAAACCCTCGAATATAATAACTCATAGATATGCTCCACGAATACCCATCTCAGTCGCGGCCAATAACCTCGCGATAGTAGCAAGTTTTTACCAATTTAATATTGTACATATAGATAATGCAAAGGGTAAAAATTGGAATGGTCGTGTTCGTCCCTTTACCGTACTCCCTCATTTCCAATTTATATGAACCTATTTTCTTTTCGGTGCATTCCAAAAAGAATGACCCCTTTCTAAATTTGGAAACAATTTACCTTAAACTTCCACATCTACCCTTAATGAAAATCTTTTATAACTAGACAAATATTCTATACCCCTTTCTGATTTGTTTAGGACTACAAATTCAAAAAATCTTCATTTTTTCCAAACTTCGTACCCAGTCAAACAAGTTCACGTAAATCGAAACGTAGGGACAACTAATTATATATAGTAGTAATGTACACACAGATAATGCAAAGGGTACCAATTGAAACAACTGGTAAAAATAGCACGGTCTAGCCAGTTTTCGGACTGGTCATTCAAAAATAGCCAGCGTTTACCAAGTCAATGAAAAATAGCCACTATTTTGCTGCAACAGAGATCGGTCCAGCATAATATACTGGAGTTCGGTGCACATGTGTATGAACTTCCAGCATATTATGCTGGAACTCCAACACACGGAAAGTTCCAGCATAATATACTGGAGATTCGAGCACTTGTGTATGAACTTCCAGCATATTATACTGGACCGGTATACTTTGCTGGAACTCCAGTATATTACTCCATCATATTATGTTGGAGGTTCCAGCATACTTATCCTGTAACTCTAGTATAATATGCTGGAGTTCAAGTATAATGCTGGAGTTCAAGTATACTTATGCTGGAACTCCAGCATAATATACTGGCGTATTTTCCGGGTTTTGAAAAGTGTTTTTGCTCAGATTTATCTTTATATGAAAAGTGGCTAGATTTCGATTATTTTTGAAACTGGGCTATTTTTGAACGACCACTTGTAAATCTGACTATTTTTAAACAGTTGTGTTCGTCATATATATATATATATATATATATATATATATATATATATATATATATATTAAATTGTATTTTATAAAGTAAAAATTAGCTTTTTAGCTGCTCCTAAAAATAATAGCGGTATAATATATATTTTATGCATAATCCGTGTATATGTGTAACTTGGCCTTTACAAAATACAACCCGATGCCGATATAGGTAGAATCCAATTCAAAATCTGCAAAAAATTTACAAGGGTTTAGTTAAAGGGTTTTGTGGGAGTGATTAGTCAATGGAGAGCAGGAAGTTGGTAGCAAAGCAATTCCTCAAGGACAAAAAATTCTGGGTCGCCTCTTTCCTCGTTGTCTGGGCTGCTGCTCTGCAGGTAATTTCATTTTTAATAAAAAAAAATGCTTGGATACTGTTATTCCACACATCCTAATGGCGATAATTGTGTAATTTTCGGGCAGGGGCACATGATGTGGTTGCAGAGGCAAGATTCTTTCAAGCACAAATTTGGAAACTTAAACGACCAAGGCACCAATCAACAGGATAATCACTCATCAAATTAACTACTTGTGAGATTGACTTGGATATTTTCTTCTCTTTCTTTTGATGGGATTATGAACTTGACGAAATTTTGTTTGATAAGAGTAAAATAGCGAAGCCTTTTATTTTATTTTATTAATAATATATATGGTAGTGTTCGAGCCAGCTCGCGGATACATTGACTAGTTCAAGTGTGTATTACCTCCCACCAGCACAAGGTAACCCTGACCACCAAGGATTAGAAAGATGGGAAGAAATAACCTAGTTATTCTTTCTCCAATTTGAACATGAAGTTCTCCACCCACTTCATTATCCACTAGGCGGTGCATATCAGAGCCCTTTTTCTGATGGTATATTGGATAAATTTCCTGTCTTGATATGTTAGGGTCATGGCTTTTGCTGCATTCTTATGAGTGAAATTTTGAGTTTTCCTTTTGAGGTATCAATATGATCGAAATAACATAATTTACCTATTGATGGTCTAATAAAGAGATGCATTTCAGGAACCTCCAATATCGTTTCATGAATTGACATGAAATGGTGGTCTATTTGTATCCTTTAAGGACAGGGAATGCCTAATAAGAATTTATAGATACAGTTTATGATGCTCTCAGTAGCCCATCTAAAGTCTACATGATTCTAATTTCTTCTTTGTACTCTTGCTTGGTTCTTTCTAGTAGTGTTGTCAAATGCAAAAAGCTACAAGGCCTGTTAGAACCTAATTCAGAAAGCTAGTGAAGAAACACGACAGTTAAATGAAATTATGTGGGGAATGCTCATGTTTTTAGTGCCAAGTAAGTAAGAACTTTTTTTTACACACGCACACATGCATATCAAATATCAAAGATAAGTCATTAATTTTTCTGATCAGTCAAAGAAAATTCATCCATAAAAGACGTTAAGCAATGTTTCGCCAATATGGTGAGCAATATTATGCAATGTATCAATCTGGTAACCATCAGATTTTTATCAGTAACATAAGCATATTCATCTATAGCATCATCTTCTTTCTCATTATGATGACTCATTAGTATCCACCTCCTCTTCTATCTTAATATGCTGAGATTAAAACTTGAAACTTAGGTTGAGATAGCTCTTGTATGTTAAGCTTCGCTATCTAGTGCCCTTGGCATATATATATATATATATATATATATATATATATATATATATATGTACCCACACACACACTTCTTTTGAGAAGATAAACTCTATATATTTCATAAATTATTGCTAATAGAGTTATAGACCTCTTTAAGAATTGAATGGGAACAAGTGAGGCTTGCTCAGTTAGTAAAAGCACCTCCATCCACGACTGTTAGGTCTCGGTTCGAGTCGCGTCGGAGGGGAAGTGTGGAAACACTATAGATCCTCCTAAATTGGAAAGGATTTTTTTTTTTAAAAAAAAAAAAAATGGGAACATTTGCACCTAATTATAAATTTTGTTGCTTTGTTATTGTTGCCATCATAAAACCAAATTTTTGTTCATCTTTTGTTTATAGTGGTATCATAATTGGAATCTTCTCTCGTATTTCAATGCTTGGAACTGGTTTTTCTCTACAACTATCCATTGCACTTCTGGAGTTATCAATGATAGATCCAGATAGAAGTATTCAGGATTTAGCAAATAGCAATCTCTGTTATGAATGATGCAATTAGCATTCCCATTTTATTCTCTTGGGCTAGTCTTGTCAAATGATATTTGGTCTCTCAAATTGACCATGCTGGACTTTTTTATCAATGGATATCCCATAAAAGCCATAACTTTGTGGTGCTAGTATGTAGGAATTCGATAGTTGGTTGATTTCATAGAAACATTTACACCATGTGCAAGTGTATGCTATTGCTGAGTTATATGTTCGATAGTTGTTGAATGTGTTAAATTACTGTCAAGAAGATTACTAAAGGTGAAAAATTCACAATGTAACTTGATGGTTTGTACTGTGTTAGGTAGTCATGTTTCCACCATAGGACTGGCAGGTTATTACCAAGTCATCTGTTGGATAGTTTCCAAATTTGCTAGATTGCAGTAGCAGTAGCCAGTAATTATCAACGGTGATAAAGGAATAACTGCAGATTTTGGAGTGTATCTGCTGTACCATGACGGCAGTTGTTTATGCAAAATAAGACATCAAAATTGTATCAAAAGATTATTTTGATGTGTATAAAAGGTTTTTTAATTTGTTAGAAGGATATGTTTCAATAAATACTCATCTGGATTGGACAACCATCATTATCATCTGTCTATTTCATTCATTCAATGAGATTTGCGTTGAGTTCTATAATTTCTACATCAGTTGTGGTGAATTGACAAATTTTACAGTCATTGGTAATAAATACGGAAGTCCGGTCTTCACCGTGGAACCAATTCTGGAGGATGATGATTTCTCTGTGTTTTTATGTGGTTGAGTAAGTTGAATCAAAGGTGAAATGATTTTGATTGGAGAACTGAGAATGATTCTTGGTGGTTATCTGACTTTCTCACCTAGTATTAAAGCTGACAAGCTTATGTAGATTTTCCTTGGATAAATGCAAAAGAATAAAGTTATACATAACACTGCAGCAATGACTGTGGTAGGTCTACTTCCTAATGAGAATGTGGGTTGGTAAGTCAGCTGGAAAAATAAATCTTTTTCTGACAGATTATTATGGAGTATTTGAAAAGGGACATGAACATTGGGGTAAACTGACGACAACAACAACAATAATATACCCAGTATTATCCCACACCGTGGGGTCTGGGGAGAGTAGTGTATACGCAAACCTTACTCCTACCTTGTGAGGATAGAGAGGTTGTTTCCAATAGACCCTCGGCTCAGGAAAGCATAAGCACCACAATTTAGTGAAAATATAGACGAGAAGGGACAGTACCAAAAAGCCATATTAGAGCAGAATAAAAACAACAAGATAGTAAGGAGATCAACAATGAAAGAAAACAACGGTTAGTTATAAAAACCTACTATCAACAGAAAGCGAGACTACGTGCCAATACTACTGTTATGAACACTCTAGACTACCTACTCTACCACCCTAATCCTCGACCTCAACATTTTACAAACTGCTTTGATTCATTAAGATAGAAACTGCACAAACGCAGCTAAGGGAAGCCTCTGACCTAGAGCGACGGAGTAATGATTTGGCCAAGTGCCAATCCCGGAGGGATACCCTCGAAGAAATCCACGCTCGAGGTTACGACCTCTCTGAAGAGATAACTCTAGCAAAGGCGCATGAGGCTGGTGCCATATTTCTCGTCTCCTCCGACGATCATGATGATGGGCCCGAAGAGGAAGCTGCTCTCGAGGGAGAGACTAGCCCCGGGCATAGTTAGGAGTTTTCTTTTTCATTTTGTATTTCTCTTTTTCTTTTTGTAAGACCTCTTGTCGGTCTGTTGTACATATCTTTTTTCAGATATATAAAAGAAAAGTTTTCTTGAATTCCTTCTCAATTTTTACGAACATGTTTATTGCCTTGCAAAATTTTAGCATAGTTTCATGCTTTGAACGGTGTGTTCAAGACTTTGTCCCGGATGGCTTCCTTAAAGTTGCCATGGTCGAGTTCGAATAAGGTTCGAACTTTGGGGCATAGACCCTTAAGGCATGTGCCGGATAATAGTGAGTCCCCGAGCCATAATCAAGGTATTATATGTTTGGGCTCGGATAATCGAACCCTTGGGTTCAGATTGGGTGAGAACAAGATCTCGAACCCTAAGTGTTTTGGCCCTTAGGCTCTTTTTAGATCGGGCCTTATGATACGCGGCGCCTTCCTGAGATTCCTTGGAAGGGCGACGTACGGCTAGGCAACTGATGTCAGTCCAGTTGCTGTCCGCCAACTGAGGTCCCCTCCGTACGCTAGACGAGATTGTCAGTGCCGTACGGGAAAACCAATGTCAAGAGAAATTGAGAGAACAGAAATGAGAATTCAGAATGAAAGAAAGCTTGATTGCATTAATGAAAGCTATTACAGAAAAGCCACGCGGTGTCGAGGGGGAGAGACACCAGTACAGAGAATTGCTTGCTTGCTAGAAAGTTTTGATTGCTTGATCCCCCCTAATAGTACTTAAAAAAAATAAACCAAAGTTACAGGAGTAGACCTAATTAAGCTAGAGAAACATAATGGAAAGTGCATGAAATAAACTACTCTATATTTACAATGAAAATGACTTAGTTTTCTATAAGGCAGCAGCAGGCCCGTTGTCAGCAGCAGTGTCTTTGGCATCACGGTCTGCGCGCGCGGCGCTGTTGGCTTCTGCCTGCGGCATTGCGCTCGCGAGGGATATCGGTGGGGCGACAGAGGCACCTGCGCGCTTGTCACTTGGCGCGGCCAAGACCACGGGGCCGTCCGTGGCGCTAGGCATTGGGAGGTTCGCTAGGACGCCACGGGGCGCGCCCAAGGGGTCATGGGGCATGGCTGGAAAGCCGCCCATGACACTTAGCATGTATTTTTTACCCATTGGGTTTTTTGAGGGTCTGATGCCGATTGAGACCCCTTTGCTTTTTGTGCCTTAGCACGTTTGATACCTCTTAAGGTTTTTCGAAGACTGATTTTATCGAAGCCCTTTTTTAGTCGTTTTGCTAGGGATAGCTTTTTAACCGGTTTTTTCAAACTATTTTAAGGCCTATTTCTTATTGCGGGGTTCGGACGTCTCTGAGTCGCGTTATTTTGGCCGTAGCCTTCGGGTATGCCTCTTGAACTAATTCCCTGATAACATTTTGAACTTGTTCAAAATGTCAGTCCCGAGTACAATGGCCTTGGCCTATATGTCAAGGGTTGCTTCTTTGAGGTCTTATAAATCCGAGTTTAGATAACTCGAATGTGTTGATTGTCCATAACAGTCCTCGAGTATTCGAGGTGTATTTGCATTTGGCCCTTGAGCCATTTCTCACAGAATCACAAGTATGGAGCTCGTATAGTAGCAAATTTCTTTGAGACACAAAGCGTTTGACATAGAAAGAATGATTCTTTGAATAATTCATACGTGCGTACATGTTTTGCCATCGGGACTCGACTATTCTATATAGACACGGTTTATTTGATCGTTTTACCCATTACAAAGTTTTCCTATCGAGACCCTTTTTGGCGTGAAGTATTTTTCTCGAAAATATAACCTCCGAGGGTGATGCCCCCCCTAGTATTCGAGGTTGATTGAAAAGAAGCCTTGGATACTGTTGAATTTTACTTAGGTAGCACATAGTTTTTGCCTCGTTAAAATCCTTGCCGGAAAAACCCATTTGGGATAAAACCCGATCTAAGGGAAAAAGAGTGCAACACATGCTTTAAAACCTAAGGTCTTCGTGTAGAAGAGTTTTCTCAACGTCTTCGATGGGACACCTACAATAAGTTAGTATCAAATACAAATGGAAAAAGGGAGAAAGTCATACCTCAACAATAATATCGTTTGAGTAGTGGTACATTTCAATTGTTTGGCAATTGTTCGCCCTCCATTGTGCCGAGTTTGTAATATCCCTTTCTGATGACGTCGATAACTCGATATGGTCCTTCCCAATTTGGGCCTAGTTTCCCTTCGTTTCGGTCTCGAGTATTGAGGGTGACTTTCCTTAGAAATAAGTCCCCGATTCTGAAGTGGTGAAGGTTGGTTCTTCTATTGTAATATCTCTCGATTCTTTGCTTCTGTGTAGCCATCCGAACAAGTGCAACTTCTCATTTTTCATCCAATAGTTCGAGGCTAGTATTCATAGCCTCGTGATTTGATTCCTTCGTTGCATATCTGAATCTGGTGCTGGGTTCCCCGACCTCGACTGGAATTAAGGCCTCGAAGCCATATACTAAGGAGAACAGGGTTGCCTCCGTGCTGGACTTCGATGTTGTTCGATACGCCCAAAGAACTTCGGGTAGAACTTCTCTCCATTTCCCCTTTGCGTCGTTCAACCTTTTCTTTAAGTTTTGAATGATAGTCTTGTTTGTCAATTCGGCCTGTCCGTTTCCGCTCGGGTGATACGGCGTTGATAGGATCCTTTTTATTTTGTGTTCTTCTAGGAACTCCGTTACCTTGCTGCCGATGAATTGCTTACCGTTGTCGCATACGATTTCGGCAGGTATCCCGAATCAACACAATGATGTAATCCCAGATGAAGTCTACAACTTCTTTTTCTCCAACCTTCTCGAAGGCCTGTGCTTCCACCCTTTAGAAAAGTAGTCAGTCATAAACAAAATAAATTTAGCTTTACCTGGGGCCGTTGGTAGAGTGCCGACGATGTCCATTCCCTATTTCATGAATGGCCATGGGGATAGGACTGAATGAAGCTGCTCTCCGGGCTGATGAGTTATCGGTGCAAACCTTTGACATTTATCACATTTTCGAACAAACTCCTTAGTGTCTTTTTCCATGTTATCCCAGTAATACCCTACTCTAACGATTTTGTGAATCAAAGACTCGGCGCCGGAGTGGTTTCCATAAGTGCCTTCGTGGATCTCTCGTAAAACATAATCGGTGTCCCCTGGCCCTAAACATACCGCCAATGGTCCATCGAACGTCCTATATAATGTTCCATCTTCATATGGGGTGACATTGAAAGTATGGTTTCAGCTTTCTAGAAGCGCTTATTAGTGCAAGTTCTAATTTCTCTAAGTGTGGATATCTAGTTTTTGCTTCCCCTAAGGTTCGACTTACATAGTAAACGGGACATTGCGTACCTTGGTCTTCTTGAACTAGGACACCACTTATCGCGATTTCCTTTACTACTAAATATAAGTAGAGTTTCTCATCGGCCTTCGGGATGTGAAGCAATGGTGGGCTTGATAGGTATCGTTTTAATTCCTCTAATGCTTGTTGACACTCTGGGGTCCAGGTGAAATCATTCTTCTTCTTGAGTAGAGAGAAAAATCTGTGGCTTCGATCCGATGACCTCGAGATAAATCGGCCTAGAGCAGCTATCCATCCAGTTAGCCTCTACACGGCTTTTACACTGTCCACGACGGTGATGTCTTCGATGGCCTTGATTTTATTGGGGTTGATCTCGATCCCTCGATTTGACACCATGAAGCTTAGGAACTTGCCCGAGCCGACCCCGAAAGCACATTTCTCGGGGTTGAGTTTCATGTTATATTTCCTCAAAATCTCGAATGTTTCCTACAAATGAGCCAAATGGTCCTCTGCGCGTAGGGAGTTAACTAGCATGTCATCAATATAAACATCCAATGACTTACCTATTTGTTATTCGAACATCTTATTTACTAGGTGTTGGTAAATAGCTCCAGCATTTTTTAGAGCGAAGGGCATTAAACTGTAACAATATGTTCCATACTTGGTGATAAATGAGGCCTTCTCCTGGTCTTCCGGGTTCATCTGAATTTGATTGTACCCGGAATAGGCATCGAGAAAGGTAAGGATCTCGTGGCAAGCCGTGACATCGATCATGCGATCGATGTTAGGTAGTGGAAAAGAATCTTTAGGGCATCCTTTGTTAAAATCCTTGTAATCTACGCACATTCTAAGTTTGTTTCCTTTTTTAGGGACTACGACTACATTGGCTAACCATTCGGGGTATTTTACCTCCCGAATGGACCCTATTTTAAGAAATTTAGTTACCTCATCCTTTATGAATGCATGCTTTACCTTGGACTGGGCCCTTCTCTTTTGCTTCACCATTTCGGACTTGGGGTCGAGGCTTAGCCGGTGTGTTGTTATCTCCGTTGGGATCCCTGTCATGTCTAAATGGGACCAAGCAAAACAATCTATGTTATCGATAAGAAATTGAATAAGTTTTTTTCTGAGTTCGGGGGTTAACCCCGTTCCCAGGTATACCTTTCGCTCGAGCAGGTACCCGACCAGTATAATCTGTTCCAGCTCATCGACCGTTGATTTGGTGGCGTCGGAGTCTTCGGGTACAATAAATGTTCGTGGAGTCAGAAAGTCCTCCTCTTCTTCTTCTATCTCTTGCTTTCCCGATTCGGTCGAGGCTGGTGGCTGTGATTGCTATTTGGTCTTTTGTTTACCTTTAATGCTCAATCTTTCCGAGGTTGGTAACGTTGATACTGATATTACCTCGTCAACTGCAAATATTTTCTTTGCAGCATGCTGCTCCCCGTATATGTTTTTCACGCCATCCGTCGTCGGGAATTTCATCGTTTGGTGAAGAGTTGAAGGAACTGCCCTTATGTTGTGGATCCAAGGCCTCCCGAGTAGGGCATTGTACCTCATGTCGCCCTCGATCACTTGGAACTTGGTATCTTGAATGGTTCCGGACACATTCACTGGCAGAGTAATCTCACCCTTAGTTGTTTCACTAGCTATGTTGAAGCCGTTTAAGACCCGACCTGCGGGCACAACTTGATCTTGTAGGCCTTGCTCCACGACCCTCGATCGGATGATATTCGCCGAACTACCTGGATCCACTAAAACACGCTTAACTTGAATTTTATTTAATAAGATAGAAATTACCAAAGCGTTGTTGTGTGGTTGAGAAAAGCCTTCTGCCTTTTCATCATTGAGTGATAAGGAACCCCTCGGGCACATAATCTCGGGTCTGCTTCTCCCTAGTAATCGACACCTTAGTGCGTTTGAATACGGACCCTTGTGGAATATCGACCCCGCCGATGATCATATGAATGACATGCTGCGGTTCCTCCTGTTCATCTTTCCTATCGGCGTCTCTATTTCTGAAATGGTTCTTGGCTCGATCTCTGAGGAACTCTCGAAGGTGGCCCTCGTTGAATAGACGGGCTACCTCCTCCCTTAATTGCCTGCAATCCTCGGTTTTGTGACCATGCGTGCCATGATATTTGCACATCAAATTTGGGTTTCTTTGGGAAGGATCGGTTTGTATGGGTCTGGGCCATCTAGTATCTTTGATCCTTCCGATTGCCGATACAATGCCTGATGCATCAATGCTAAAGTTATATTCCGACAATCGAGGTGCCTCAACGGGATCGACGTGCTTAACGAAATCGCTTTTACTCATAAGTCCCGTAGAATTTTTCCTCGATCGTTCCTTCGATCATTCCGAGGAGGATTGCGTCCCGAGCCATTGTTCCTTGGATCCGCGGTATATGGTTGATATTGCTCCCTGTTTGACCTCGGTTCCCTGTCGATGTCCCTCTGGGTTTTAATTGCAGGCCTGTTAGATGTACTGAACCGGAAGGGGCTCCTAATTGGTCGTCCTCGACCCTAATCTTCGATTGATATCGGTTGTGCACATCTGCCCAGGTTACAGCTGGATACTCAACCAAGTTTTGTTTCAACTGTCGTAATGCTATCGAACTCTGCTCGTTCAACCCTTGGGTGAAAGCTTGAACGGCCCAATCATTTGTAACCGGTGGCAACTCCATGCGTTCTATTTGAATTTGGATACGAGCTCCCTCGGCATTTCATTACCCCTCTGTCTTATCTTAAAAATGTCCGATTTCCTCGTTGCGACCTTTATGGCCCCGACGTGCGCCTTCACAAAGGTGTCTGCTAACATGGCAAATGAGTCAATGGAATTCGATGGTAGGTTGTGATACCAAATTATTGCTCCCTTTGACAAAGTTTCCCCAAATTTTTTCAACAAAACTGACTCTATCTCATCATCATTTAAGTCGTTTCCTTTAATCCCGCATGTGTACGAGGTGATGTGTTCATTAGGATCGGTTGTCCCGTTGTATTTAGATATATCCGGCTTACGAAACTTCTTAGGAATAGGCTTCGGAGCCGCACTCTGAGGAAATGGCTTTTGCACGAACTTTTTTGCATCGAAACCTTTTAAGATCGGGGGTGCCCCTGGTATTTGATGAACCCGGGAGTTGTATGTTTCCACTTTCTTGTCATTATCTTCGATTTTTTTCTCTCCTGACTTGATTCTTTTGGTGAGCTCCTCGAGCATCTTCATAATTGCAGTATCAGTCCCCGATCCATTACCTTTCGACCTTTCTAGCACCGGCTCAGTACGGCGAGTGATTTTTGTTCGACCACACTCTAGTTTTATGTTGACTTTGAAGCTGAGTGATAGCAACCTGCTGAGCCTATAGCATCTCAAATATTACCTGGAGGCTAACTCCCCCATCTCCTACTCCCAGTGTTCCTTGGCCACCAGATCGGCCTTCCCTACGTACGCTCCCTTCGGGGTCTGCGCCTAAATCTGCATTCAAAGCAATGTGCAAACTGATATCGACCGGATCGACCGGCACTCCCCGGGATTAAGTGGTGGCACCCCGGCTCCTGGAGCAATTACGTTATCGTTTTCCCCGTGAAATCCAAGACCATCATTACCATGTGCGGGTGCGTTTTGGGAATTTGACATGTTTTAACCCGAGAACAAAAATTCTTGACAAGAACAAGTGTGAAAATAACGTGTGTTATCAGAATCAGTACCGAAACAATCATTATTATCCTTAGCCCCACGGTGGGTGCCAAATTGTTTACCCTAAAATCTGAGTAACAATTAAACTTATATTGTGGTTTTAAAGAGATGTGATTTAATCCAATACCAGTTGATAAAAAATGAGTTGAATATATAAATTGAAGAAATAAAGCAAGTCAAACCAGTGTGCAAGCCAAGTCTTGACCTCGAGTTATGGTGGCCTCGAGGTGGTTTAGTAAGAACAACAAAATTATAAGGCAACTATGATGAATAGTAAGCAAGAAAGTGAAGAATGTATATTCCTTTGTCAATGAATCGTCCGCTACAAATGAATGAGATCCCTTTTATATAGTAGGGGGGTCCTAAATAAGGTACACTTCTAATTATAGTAGGAACCTTATTAGACAGCTGTCTAACCGTCAAGTACAAATCTGTTCTGGAATTTACGCCAGGATCTTCGGGCCATTGCGGGAATCTCGCTCTTTCTCTTACTAAACCATAACGGTATTATCTCGTAGTTGGTCATACTCGGCCTTGGTCTTCATCGAGCACTTCGGTCTTCAAGTTCTATACTCCGCCATCGGGCTAGAACCGGGTCCGTTTTGAGCTTTTTCTCGAAGCAACTCCTCAAGCCCACGAAATCGGGCAAACCTGATTTCGATCGTATACACCTTTATTAGGTGAGAAGATAGAGAAATGCTAACATAGATGTTACATTTCTAGTGCATAAATATATTCATGGAATAGTGCGGGTGATAATGAATATAAGTAAATTGATATTCCGTTAAAGCTCATGTTTGACTGTATGCATTGCTTTTCCACAACGAGAAGGTTGAACTTTGTTCTTAATAGTCTCATCGCCTATAGAAGAGTGATAGAGCAGTCGTGGACACTCTTGATTAGACTGCCGGTGCAAGTAAGAAAGTGAGAGGTCATTTTCTATGGATTTAATGGTGAATCCTATAATACTTACTGAAACAGGATTGAGGCCCATGTTAATCGTTTGCAGAACAAAAACTCATGTATAATACGAATGTGGTTTTATATCATAATCATTTCAACGCTGATTACCTACCTTTAGTTATGTGTTAGATAAATACATATATCATCCTTCCTTTTGTTTCGAGTCCACATATTATTATTATTATATAATAAGTGGGGATTGCTATATATATATATATATATATATATATATATATATATATATATATATATATATCACTTCATATTGAAAAACTGATGTATCACTTCATTTACAAAGGTTGTGTTGTTTGAGTTTGTAATCACTCTCCCAAATTCTTTTTTTTTTAATAGTTAGTTCCGTTGGGAGTCTATAAAGGTTTTGCAGACAATGACATAAAGTAGAATTATTCTTATTAACATCCATCTACACCTATTCATCAAAAAAACTTCTTCATTCTTAAAGTGTTGATATTCCTTCTTCGTTAATCTCCTATTTCAGCTTATTCAAATTCCTCCTCCCTATTGGGTTGAGTTCTTGTGGTAGAAGAAATCAAAGTGTACAGCTTTGATTCCAGTGTAGGCATTATATCCTGGGAATAGACTTTCTTACTAACTGATTGCACCGTGTGGGAAAAATTACTTTTCTAAAGATTGTTTTCTGAAAATGCCTTGCCTGCTCGATCACTCTATATTTGTCATAAAATTATCTTTAGTTGTTTTTTACTCGATTGACCTATTGTTTTTCAATATTTTCTATAACACAACAAACAGTTTGAAGAGTTGAAAATTAGACTCGAAGAAATTTTGTTTGATAGGTTTGCAGCACATAACTCTTATATATTGGGAGTTGTGCTAGGTTGGATCTAGGGGTGTGCATTCGAATCGGTTTATCGATATCAGTTTATCGATTTATCGTTTTCGATTTCGAAATTTTCCTTATCGAGTTATCGATTTCGATTTCGATTTTGTCCTCTTCGATTTATCGGTTTATCGATAAACCAATAAGAAATACTAAAAAAAAATATTAATTTTTTTTAATTTTTTTTTTTGCCTTATTCTATAATACCCTTTCCTTTACCCCTAAGTCCCTAACCCTATTATTTCATCTACCACATTTAAGGAATGATCATAGTTAAAGCTCAAGGGAATGAATTTCAAATTAATGGAAAATAGAATTAGCCGTGATGATGTATTTTTTTTTTATACCGTTGGAGTGTTGGTGGCATACATTTGATCCCTTACTTTAGTTTCGTTGCATGTGCTTGTTGAAACAATTTTTATAAACAACGTTCGTCTTATTTTAGCTTCTTTTGGTCCATATTAGTTAGGTGTGTTTATAGTGATATACTTTCCGTGGAATCTCGCAAATTTTCTTATTGGTGTAATCGATAACCGAATCGATAAGCCCCAAAAATCAATAAATCGAAATCGAAAAAATCGAAACCTTATTGAAACGATAACAATAAGCATATGTACAAATCGATAATCGATAAGTAATTATCGATAAGGGTCAAAATCGAATCGATAAATCGAATGCACACCCCTAGTTGGATCTTTTGCAAACTCATTTGAAACATTAGTTCATTGCGTAGTTACCAACTTGGCTTGGTTTTTAACTCTCCTCAGACCCTAGTCCGTAGTCTTCTTTGACATGCAAAACGTTATCTATATACAAGTCAAACTAGTAGTTAGTCACAAGATGTCGCATGAGATGTAATGCTTATCGCATAGTTTTTCTTCATATATCAAGCTCATACTTCACTGGTACATATTTTCATATTTCCTCCATCGAATATTTCAACTTATTTAAATTAGCCGCTACTTTGATCTGAATATTCAAGCTCTTAAATGATGAGTACATAAAAAAAATTGCCCCATTTGGATGGAAGATAATTTTATTGGGCGTAAATTTACTAGAGAACTAGCTCGAGTGATTTTGTATCTTTAAATGTCATACCTGCATCTCAACTATGCTTCTTAGCGTTCATCTCAATTGTTCTCATAAATTCTACAGAATATAGCAATATCGAAGGGAGAAAGTCACCTGAAAACGTTGGCTTACATCACCTCGCAATATCAATGAAAGGTATCGTAGAAATTAAAAATGTGAAAGTGATACTAATTTTATTTTAAAGAGTAACTTGGGCAAATGAAAACTTACAGGCCTTTAAGCTTGAAACGGATGCCTCGTTGTCTCAATTCTTTTTAACTGCCAAATTAGCCTTTCAGGATGTCGGTAGATTGAATTTTAAAAAAAAAAGGTGACAGGCTCAAGCATAATTATGCATCCTCGCTACCAGGCAAAATTCAGCAGGGAGAAATTCAAAAATAGCTAGATTTACAAGTGATTGTTCAAAAATAGCCCAATTTCAAAAATAATCGAAATTTAGTCACTTTTAATGTAAAGATAAATCTGAACGAAAACACTGTTCAAAATTTAAAAAAATACTCCAGTATAATATACCGGTCCAGCATAATATACTGGAGTTTGGAGCACCGGTGCTCCAGTATATTATACCGGAGCCAGCAAAATATATCGGTCCAGCATAATATGCTGAAAGTTCATACACAGGTGCACCGAACTCCAGTATATTATGCTGGACCGGTATCTGTTGCAGCAAAATAGTGACTATTTTTCATTAACTTGGTAAACGCTGACTATTTTTGAATGACCAGTCCAAAAACTGGCTAGACCGTGCTATTTTTACAATTCAGCCTGATCTGCAAAGGAAGACCAAATTCAGTCAAGAGGAAGAGCATTATACCCTTCGAGCTCAAGCCCAAAATAAAAGGATAAAGACAGGCCAAACAAACAGAGGCGCGTCTTAATTCTTATTCAGACAAGAATTCATGAAACATGGTTCAAATTGTTGTTAGGAGTTTAAAGTAGTTGTCTCTCGTTATCACTTACCCCTCCCCCCCCAAACCCCCACCCGTGCTACCAGGGCTGCCTAAAGAGCTAAGGTAAAGCGCGCTGAAGCATCAAACTCTCGGTCTGGTCATCTCTTCTTTTTCCACAGGTTTAGCAACACAGTAACTCCCTCCTCCAAAGTAGCCTTCTGATTTACTGCATAGTTCCAGAGCTCCGAGATGATGTATCTTCCACTCGGGTTGTAATCATTTATCTCTATCAAAGCTGCTGTAACAGCTTTGTACACGTCCTCACCATAGTTTCTCTTCAAGTCTTTCAGTTTTTCATCTTCATCGTCTATCACATTCTGAAAGAGGTAATAACAGCATTTAAATAAATCAAAATCCACAAATCGCAGGGAGAACTCAATATAAAACCGCAACTATAAATTCTGTGTTCTGTTTTACAAATAAAGTAAACCAAAGGAAAACAACCTAGAAGTATCTAGCTGAAATCCAGCATATATAACATAGAGTTTATGTGAATCTATCAGTAATAACCATTCAACAGATCCAACTAAGACCAATAAACCAGACTCCATCACTCACAACAAAGAAAATCCAAAACAAATCAAGCATTTCGTACCATCATTATGCATAGGAAAAAATAAAGATTAAAAAGACACTCACCAAAGCTAGTTGAATCTTTGTGCTCAGCTTCAACTTTTCATTTCTCAAATGTCACTAAGTGAAATCGTCATTTTGTTTCACTTAAATTTTATTTTTGTGTAAAATTTCTTTCTTTCTTAAGAATTTAAATTTCAATTATACAAGTTCTTGATACTATCCTATCCATGCGTGCTCTAATATTTTAGAACTTTGTCTATATGTAAATCAGAAATTTACTTCAAATTTATGAAAAACAATACAATCATATTACTGTTTATATCTTCACATCCTTATAAACACTTTTTTGATAAGTTCAACGGGTAGTAAATATGTGCTTCATTTTCCTACTTGACCTTTAAATTGGCCTCAAACACCACAGTACATTTTATTTTTCTCTTTTCAATGCAAGATTGTCAAATGTTTTAGATTTACCGTTAAATTAGAGTGTTCCTAAAGTCATCCAAACCATAGTTTTATGTACGTCCATTGCCGTGTCCATTATCATTTAGATGTGCATAATTTAGATGTCATGCACACAAGTTAACAAACTGATTTTTAGCTCTTTGGAAGATATATGAGTGATATTTAAGCTACTCAAGGAAATTTCAATCTAATTCTATAAATGCTAACTTAACTAAGATTAAGAATTCTCCAAAAAATTGTATGATTTCCCCTTAAATTCAGTTTAGAACAGCAGTAGTGGCAGATTGTTCGCACTCAGCTAAATGCATTTGCTTCAATATCATGATGAAACAACATTTGGATGGATCCTAATATGTCATAGAATCCCAACATCAAGTTATACAGTGCAACATACGTAAACAATATCTAGTAGTACTTACCAATTTGTTCAATCTCAATAGAGAATTGGAAAACAGCAAGTCAAATTCCAGTTAGATTGAAACAAAAACAACGGAAAACACTTCGCTAATTTCAAATAAATTGCAACAAAGGCATAATAACTTAATTCATAAGTTATGGTCAACAAACAATACGAGCCACCAGATATATCGGCCAAGGTTTCATGAATACCCTGTCCCACGCAAATCGTTTACCTGTAACTATTTAATACCCTTACGAAAAATTGATCACATCGGAATGTTTCCAAGGCCGAATCCACCACAATGCCTCCAAATCGAGATTTATATTCATAGAACTGGTCATTAAATGTATTAGTGAATTGAAAGAGGGACTGAATAAGCTCCAGCATTATAATAATGTCCAACATAGGCAAATCCAGCTATCCCAGGATGCACCCAGTAACTTTGTTTAAATGAGCACTTAAAATCCTGTTTTTTGCTATGTTTTCAGTATCCTACCAACCTTGCCCTCACTTGTTTCTTGAAGAACTCAAAAGTGTGTGCGAGATGCTACTCTTTCCTAAAGAGCCTTTGGTTATCTAGTAAAGATAATATACAAAGTAACTATACTTCTGCATCAAACTAGCAGGTCCTTTCTTCAATTTTCAATCTTTTTCTAAGTATGGCCTTTAACTTAAAAGTGAACTTCTCGACATTTCCATCAGACACACTTCTAATTTCCTTTTTCATTTAAAACAACACAATATAGATAGCCCTCAAAATTGCATTCTTATAGGCTTTCAGCAGTTTAACTTAAAAGTGAACTTGACATTTTTAGCTTTTTCCTGTAAACAATTGCCTACTTGCTATGAAATTCTACTAATTCTCCTGGAAAACTACAATATACGTGTTTCTTTTCAATAGTTTGTACACCAAGAAGAATGAAATGTATTTTGGAGCATGGAGTATTAGAGCACTTATTTTTTCCTCTTTGTAGTCCAAAAGTAAAATGTATTATGCAACGACAAAAATGATCAAAAGTCATGTGTTGTAAGAGAGAGACTAACAAATTTCATCCCAAGAGCAGTGAGATGGTATAGCATTGATGAAGCTTTATCCCTGCTGGCAAAAATTTCTAAACCCATCTGTATATCTAAACTATGTCCCACCACAACAGTAAATCCAACAAATCCCAACAGAATAAATATTCTACAGACCTACATATAAAATCTTTGCAACAGAAATTTAAAAAAAAATATTATAAAAAAATCAAGGTAATGATTTTTCCACCCTGTTTTTATGTCGGGCATGAAATAACTATAGATTCCATTGTCTTTGTCCAAAAAACTGAAGATTCCACCATGAATGAAAGCATACCTCAAGTTTCCCGTTAACCGTGACAACTTTAATGGGATGCCATCCAGGATCTCTAAGGTACTCCTCCCACAATGAGCATAGCTCCGTAGCTCTTTCATCTGCTTCTGACTCATTATACTTTCTCTTCATTGCTTCATGGAATGGTCTATTGTCGAGCTCCCCCATCCTCTTAACACCAATTGGACCAACTCTTGGTAGTTCCTTCAAGCCCTATAGAGAAATTCAATTACTCCATTATCCAAAACCCCACCAAACACCCCACACAAAAGAGAGACATGGAGATGAATTAAATGAAAAACAAGAAAATATAAACAAAGTAGTATTATCTTCTCGTAGAACTCTAAATAATGTCATCCTTTTTCAATGCTAAAATGACTGAGAAACCATGTTCATCCCGTCAATCAGAAAGACATGAAACATTAATCTACCCAACCATCAAGCCGCGGTATAAAACCAAACCAAGTGGTTCAGTAGAAACTAAGCCCTAAAAACACAAATAGGCTATGCCAAAACTAAACTATAAAATTAAATTAATTGACTTACATTAACCAACTCTTTTCGAGCATCTTGCAGCTCATCGTTACTGTTTCTTTCCTTCACGATGAGAGTTTGATTTAATGCTTCCAAACCTTCGTATTCTTCTTCCTTTTCTCTTAAACTTTTAAGGAGTGTGTCCACTTTTTTCAATACTTCTTGATCACCTTCATCTTCAATATGCTTCATCACGTTCAATGACCCTCTCAACTGCTCAATTTCCAGCTCTACCGCTTGTTTCGCATCAAGTTGTTTCTCCAGGTGAATTATTCTTTTATGAAGATCTTCTTTTTGCCTCTGCAATCAGCAAGACGACACCTAAGTGATATTTGTTACATGAACTTGACATAGGAGACGAGGAGAGTTAAACTTCTAAGAGCAATTTGAGAAATACACACACCTTCTGCTCTTCAGCCAATTTCAGTACTTTTTCATCGACCTTTCTTTGCTCTTCAGCAGCGGCACTAAGTGAGGTATTTAGAACAGCATTCTGGAATAACAATGATGAGAGTTCATGTTAACAATCTTCAAAATGGATAAAAGTAGCAGACGTGATTCCTTGTTTCGATATTCCAATATACACCCATTGAAACTATTTCTAAAGAACTATTTGATGCAAATGGCACAAGTAAAAACTGAAAGTAAACCTGAAAGTGGAGTCATAGAATGGTATATAATGGATCAACCACTGCCCACCTAGTTTTTCAGAGCATTAGAAAATGAAAAGAACTAAAAGCAGAGACTTCGTCAGAGAAAAATTGATAAATGAGTAGGCTGGAAACACAAAACTGGAATGTCCAAACAGCTACCATAACTATATGCAGTAGTTCTCACACCTTGCTGTGATCACAAACTAGAAGACTGAAGAATTCATCAGATCATCAATAAATGCTTTGAACCATTACAGAAATTTAACCCTTACGGAAGGAGATGCACCACTCTGCTAGCAGATCCTCAATTTTGCAGGTAATAAATAAAAAATGAGATGGGACAAGTTCAGTAAGACAAGTAACCGGCAAGGATGAGAAGCTATACCTGTTCAAGCTCCTCAGACAGCTTCTTCCTATCACTTTCATTTTTGGCCTCACGTTGCTCCAATTCTCTACCTCGGAGCTCAAGCTCTTTCTTTTGAGATTCCAATTGCAATTTCAACTTTTCATGATCATTAAATATCTTCTGGAAATGATCACGTGCACTAGACTGGATTTTTCTTATCTCTGCTCATAAAACAAATATAAGGACATGAAGCATTAGTGATAACTAGAGTTTCTAATAGCATATACAGACCCCTAACCTTCATTGTACGCTTGATGCAGTTTATCTTTCTCTTCAACCAACTGTTGCAAAGACTGTGCAGTCTCCTTAAATTTGTTCTCCATCTCCTTTAGGTGTAACTTCTTGACTTCAATAACATTTGTCAAATTAGAAACGAGCTTATTCGTCTTCCGAGCTTCTTCTTCCATGATATCAGAAATGGTTCTAAGGTCTCCAACCTTGCGGAGATTTTCACCGACGATATTAAGAGCTTTATAGTCATCAGCACGAGCAATCCAAGCATACAGATCAGACTTTTTACCAATGTTGGCTTTCCATTCCCTCTTGCCATGATGGTCAGCCTCATAAGCCTTCTCAAATGACATCGCATTACCAAATCCGGACCAGTCTTTGTTGAATTCAACAAGAGCAGTTCCAGAATGGCCTTGATAATTCCATAGAGGACGTACTCGTGTAGGATTGAAACCTCTCCTTGCCAACTGATCCCTCAGCTTAGAACCACTTTCTCCTACATAGCGTCCATCCTTATATTCAGTGAGAATATTCACAACAATCCCAATCCAAGGCCAGACAAACATCTCATCACGGTCATGATCCGCAAGAGGGTCAGCTTGAGGATCCGGCTTGGCATCAGGTTTAGATGAATCACCAGCAACTACTACATCATTTTCCAAGTACTTTGCCAATGCAAGATGATTCGCCTTGTCTCTTGCAGTTCTCTTATTAGAATTACCGCTTCCCACCCCACTTGCATGCTGCACAAGTTCCTTGTAACCAAAGTCACGCTTCCTTTTCTTTGGACAATAGGGGCAAGTGTATGCCACATCTGATATTTTAAGAGAGTGATTTCCTCTCTTCAGATCTTCATAAGATTTTTCTTCATATTCTTCGATCTCTGATTCACTTATATCAGTGTCTTCCTCGGAGCTATGATCCATAGAACTCCTTTTAACACACAAGAACGACACCTGGAGAATAAAAAACAGATAAACTCATCAACTGCCTGTGAAAGCCAGCATCATTTAGAGTACACCAGCACAGAAGTATTTGAATTTTGAACCACATGTTAGTTCAGCTTGCTTAACCCTCCAGACCTGGCCCTTGTTAAAGGAGAGACAGTGAGGCCAGATACATGAATAATAGTTGACAAATGAAGCATATAGAAGCTAAATCCTATCGGGAAATTTCCCACATGAAGCATTTGCCATCAGAAGCTTTTGAAATTCCCATATAAAAAGAATATGTATGTTTCTATAATCTTGGTACACTTTGTAGAACTCATGAACAGCCAATAAGCCGTCAATTGTAGAACTCATGAAAACCAATAAGCTGACAATTGCAGAACTCATGACAGTCAATAAGCCGACAATTGTTTGGAAGAAGAAAATGTAAAATTTATCCTGGTAAGATTAACCCTACACGATAATGCTCATCCAACCCTCCTCTTCTTCAGCAACATAATTACTATCATATATGTGCTAAATGCAAGTAATCTCAAATACAATTGTTTTATCTTGCAAATACAAAGCACATGCACAATGAAAACGAGCTAAATTTACTTCAAAGAACAAGTTTTACTTTGAAGGTTCTCCACAATATAAAGACCTGATAATCAACAGTAAAATCTGCAATTTTAGACAGCATTGCAATATTTTGCAAAACGATTACAGATATTACACATGCACGATGAAAAAACTAGGTTTACTTTGAATGTTCTCCATTATAGTTACCCATACAAAGACCTATAAATCAAAAGTAAAATTTTGGACAGCTTAGTAAAGGGTTATTTGTGCTACCTAGTTTTAATTTTTCTTTTTCACCACAACATTGTTCGTTCACAAGCAAAAACCTCGACCATATGGAAGCTACATTTTTACTTTGTAAAATAAAATGACAGAGCTGGGTGAATTGTCCACCTACTTGGCTTTCTTCAGCAGCCAAACAACTAATAAATCAAAAATGCAAAATCAATAGAGAGACATGCATTCATAGCAAAGTCAAAAATTACACAGTTTAATAGCAATTCTTCTGTAAATTACAAATTAAAATCTTTAAAATCAACAGAAAACGAGCAGAGAAAGGATATGAATTGTAATATGCGTCAGATCTACTTGCCTGAATTTTTCCCACAGCCCGTCAAGCGCCAAAAGAAGGTAAATTAGGCAGCAGATTCTCTTGAAGGAATAAATAGGGTTTTCTGGTAGAAAGTGAGCTAGCTTAGTAAATTGGGTTATGATGAGCAAAGAAGGAAACAACACCGAGATCAATATACATATTTCTGTATTAGAAAATGGGAATCATGCAATTTTTCAGTACGAACAAATTAAGCACGCATTTTGAAGCGGGTTGTGTAGGTGACCGGTCAGCCAGATTCTGGATTGTGGGTCAGCGGCTGCTTGGCTCAGTACTTTAGTCCACTGATACTGACGGAGGGGAATCAAAGACAGTAAAATAAAGGAGTGGCTCAATTTCTTGCGAGGTCTTCGAGGACATCGTATTTAGTACACTAGTGCATGTTTTTCCACTTTTCATAGGTAACAAAAGCTACACGATAACTTGTAGAGAAAAAAAAAAAACGAAGGCTACACTACACTATAAAACAACACTCCCCCTAGCACTTTAGTACCGTTTGACCAAAAAGTATTAAACTTTTTGTTAAACTAATTAATGATGAGATAGAGGGTGAATCCTAGTTAAATATAATAAATTCTAGATATAATATTAGAGGATATAAGCGGGATGAGCAGCGATCGGGAATATTAAATACCGGGTATGTAATCAATGATTATCAATAAATATTAGACACGAACATATAATAAATGTAGATAATGGCAATAAATGTAATAAGAAGGAATTTATCACCCAAATGTTAGACGACTTGGGTGATTCTTTCTCCTGACAGCAACGTAGAAAGATGGAAAGTGAGGATGAATAACGAATCTTTGGATCTAGCAAACAAAGAATGAATAATGTATGTTGAGCAAAGTAGTTAGTGAACAAGACAATATCTGTATATTCTTTCTAGTGAACTATTTACAAAGTGCTCTTATCAGGAAGTGAAGATCCCCCTTTTGTTCTCCATCTTTTCCTATTTATAAGGGAAATTTCTAAGAAACCCTAAAAAGTAAAACATAAGGAATATCCAAATGAATATTCCTTATGTCTATTGCTGAGCTATCCTACCGTTACTTCCTTGCTACATTCTCTTGACCTGGGCAATAATCTTCCTTGAGACGACTCCTCGCTATTGTGCAGTGGTCGACTCTTCCCTCAACCCTGTTTATTTGTAGTTATCAAGCCATCCAAATTTAGACCAATACAGTTAGTCCCTCTGCTTGTTGAGTTTGTGATCTTGCACGTCCTCGATGAGCGGATCCGGTCTGCGTCTATTTAGAAGAAATTTGGTCGTGTTGATCGAGTTGGCTCGGCCGAGGTCAAAAGAAAATAGCGTAGCCAGTGAAGCTGCGGTTGGTGTGGCCCATGTGGGGTGACGTCATTGCCACGCGCGTCATCATTACGCGTCTTCCCAATGTAGTGTATGTGCTTCTGTTGCTTCGTTTTTGGCGCCATTGACGGTCTTTCACTTCGATTTTGGTGCCACCTAACCCTATAAATAGATAAGAGGGGGGGGGGGGGGGGTTCATCACTCCTCATTTCACATGTGTATTATTTTCTTTGATCTCCGCTTTCAATCTCTTACATCCTCTTCAATTCCAGTCACTAACTTTTTACCCAGTTGATATCTTCTTCTCCATATTTTGTTGCATTCGCTTTACTACGAGAATATGTCAACATCCCCTCACATTCACGATGAAGTTTTCGATGCCACTCCTTTATTGGTGGCTCTTCCTCCCGGCGGTGAGGAATTTATGGTTTAAGAGGAGGAAAGCTTTCCCACCGTGGAAGAGATGGTCCCCAAGAACCCTTTGGTCAGACACGACTTCCCAAAGGAACCCGCTCCCAGTCCTGCTCAGAAACTTTCTGAGACGGGACCGCCTCAAATAGCCGATCTCCGGTCTAAACATCGCATTCCTCCTCACGTCGAAATTGTTCTGGCCGGGGGCGACATCGTAGAGGTTCATCGACCCGGATATTGTGCTTTCTATGTCTATCCGTTTTTAATCGGTTATTCTCTTCCTCTCCCCCATTGGCGGAGGAATTTTGCCGATTTTACAATGTCTGCCCGGCGCAACTCTCCCCTTATTTGTACAAAGTTTTTTTGATGCTGGCGAAGTATGTAGAGTTGGCCGGTTGTGAGGTCAACATTCGCCACCTGCTGCATCTTTTTCGCCTAGCTTTTATAGAGGTACATTGATACACCTGCGACATCGTGGGATCAAAGGGTTGGTGGCCGGGATGGATGATAAGACGAACCGACGATTCTGGCATAAGTACTTCTTTGTTAAGATCGAGCACTTGGTGTCGAATCCCACTGGGTTTCCCGAACAGTGGAACTATAATCGTAAGTATCTCGTCGTATGCTCGTCATTTTAATTCATTCTCGACTTACTCACGGCTTCCTTATTTTTCAGCTGAGAGGTGTGCACCTTCTCCCGTCTTCGATATTGAAGATCGGGTAGCTCGAGTGTTACCCCACACCGTGGGAATTCGCGATTGGGCGTCCTTTCACAAGCGTTTTGGACCCAAGACCCCATCCAGTAAGTGTCATATCTACCTCAACTTATTGTTGTTTACCATCATTTTTTTATGCGACCTCCTTTTGGTGCTAGGTCGACGAGTTACCAAGTAGACGAGGGCTCCAGTGCTTGCATTTCGCCAAGCTATCGCATCGGCTAGAATGCAATTTTCCTTGGCCGAGTCAGCTCGAGGAGGTCATACTCAAGCTTCGCTAGTGAGGGACTCCGTCCCTCAAACTGTTGCCGTGCGGGATGAGATCTCTTCTCGGCCCATCTTTCACCTTGTAGATGAATCGTCTAATGGCGAGGAGACATTGTCGAGGAAAAGGCAAAGGGTGGAGACCGGGAAGGCCATCGTTGCTGACGTTGAGCCGGAAAAGTTCGTTGCTCTGGAGGCACAACCTGTGCTTACATCAAACGTTGAGGTCGTTTCTACGACGGGCATCGTCATGGAGAGGCGACCCTCTGGGGTTGAGGAGGTTTGTGGTAGCGAGGAGCTTACGTGGGCCGCAGTAGGTGGCTCATCATCGATGGCTGGGGGAAGCAGAGCTGTTCCTGCGGGGGACGACGACTCTCGCTCGGATATCGATCCTGAGGAGATTCGGACCTTCATGGAGAGGACTACTCGTGTGGAGATAAGGACGGAGGGTCCTAATCGGCACATAGTCATCCTCGTGGATGAACTGGCCGACGTCTCGTTATATGGTTGTTCGACAAAAGGGCCGACGTCTCATTTTGGTAGCAATTTTGGGGCGCCCGGTATCTTATCAACCCTTTCTTGATGCTCCTTCATTTGGTCGCGGAGCGCTTTATTCTCGTTCTCCATTTCTTCCATTTTCTTTAGGATGGCGGCAAGTGCGTCGTTACCTGCATCAACAGCAATGTGAGTGTTACCTGTTGGGAGGGTGGGTTGCTCGTCGGCGATTGTTGTGACATCCACTTGTGTGATGTTTCTATTCGCCCGTTGAACGGGTTTGTCGAGTATGTCGCTTAGAGTGCTTGTCAGCCACGTCTACAGTAGTTTTTTGATTGTTGGCGGCGCTTCCTCAGTTGTGGATGTGGAGGATCCCCTTTCACGTGAAGCGGTTACACTTCCATGAGGGGGAGGTGAGTCGCTCCGCCTGGGTGTAGCACTCGGCGTCGCGTTCTCCTCGCCTTCTCTGTCAACCTCGTTGGTGGTGTTCAAGAGGTTGGCAGTGACGTCTACTACTGCTTTCATTCTTTCCTCTCCTTTTCCTGCCACTGTTAATTCGTGCAAACGAGAAAACGATGGATGATGTTGTTGTATTTTTTTGGTCCAAAGAGAACTAAAATTTTAACTAGAACCTCCCCACAGACGACGCCAAAATGTTTGACCAAAAAGTGTTAAGCTTTTTGTTTAACTAATTAATGATGAGATAGAGAGTGAATCCTAGTTAAATATAATAAATTCTAGATCTAATATTAGAGGATATAAACGGGATGAGCAGCGTTCGAGAATATTAAATACCGGGTATGTAATCAATGATTATTAATAAATATTATGACACTAACATCAAATAAATGTAGATAATGACAATAAATGTAATAAAAAGGAATTTATCACCCAAATATTAGATGACTTGGATGATTCTTTCTACTGACAACAACGTGAAAAGATGGAAAGTGAGGATGAATAAGGAATCTTTGGATCTAGCAAACAAAGAATGAATAATGTATGTTGAGCAAAGTAGTCAGTGAACAAGACAAAATTTGTATATTCTTTCTAGTCAACTCTTTACAAAGTGCTCTTATCAGGAAGTGAAGATTCCCCTTTTGTTCTCCATCTCTTCCTATTTATAAGGGATATTTCTAGGAAACCCTAAAAAGTACAACATAAGGAATATCCAAAGGAATATTCCTTATGTTTATTGCTTAACTATCCTACTGTTATTTCTTTGCTACATTCTCTTGACCTCGGCAATAATCCTCCTTGAGATGACTCCTCGCCGTTGTGTAGTGGTCGACTCTTCCCTCGATCCTGTTTATTTGTAGTTATCAGGACGTCCAAATTTAGACCAATACAAGTACCTATTTAACGGGCCGGGTTGACCCAGTTCCGGACCGGCCCAGATCGGTATTAATCCGGAATGGCCCAGACCAGTGGTAGGGGGCCAGGTAGGGCTGAGTTCGGGGGGTAAGAGGTTGGGACGTTTACATTTTCCTTACCGATTAACCGGACCGGCCCGGACCGGTTCAACGACTATTTTCTGAATTTTCTTTTTAATTCATTTGACCGTTGGCAACGGTCAGCTTCCAATTTGACCATTGCCTAACGGATATTTTGCGAGAATAGCCCTTTGTTTGGGCAATTGTTTTAAATAATAACACTTTTAGTAATTACTAATTTAGCCCTTTGAAAAACTATAAATACACCCCCCCTATTCTTCATTTCTTCACTCATCTCTCATTTCTCAAACTCAAATTCTCAATTCAAGTAAAATCATGACCCGTGCTTCTAGAGTGCGCTCATATATTTGAGAACACTTTGAGGTGGTAGAAAAAAATGAAGAAGTTCACAAAGTAAAGTGCAAGAACTATGGTCGAGTCTTAAATCTTCGTCGAAAGTGGGAGGGCACAGGCTGTTTAAGGAGGCATATGAAGAGTTGTCTTGAGTGTCCTCTAGAAATTCGTATTTAAGTTGATTTGAGACAATTTGTGTTATTTTAAAATTTTTAGACGTATTTATGATTAATGTTTTAGTTTGTTAGATTAATTTGAAGTATTATTATGCAATGAAAATTTGAAATGAAACTATGAAAGCCTTTGAATTTAACACTCCAGGAGATGGCCAAGAAGTTCATATTGATTATGAAGAACTTACTAAGGCAATGCAAAACCTTTGAAGTTCTGGATTTATAATTTCATATTTAATAATTAAACTTTAAATTTACTCTTTTTTCGTTAATTTAGTTGTTGTTAAATGTAGACTTTAATTTGCAAGTTTGAAATAAAAAAAGAACTTGCAAATTATACGTGTAATTTTTTCCATCTTCATTCTATTCTATTATCTTAAATTCTTAATGAAATATTCAAATATAAGGATTTTAAAGCCTTCGCATCCTTTATTCAAACACTCCTTTTATAAGATTGTTTTTTTGTTTTATATTTTTACTTTATATTAATATAAATTACGATAGTTGTATAAAATACAAAATACAAAAACAAAAACAAAATAAATCGGCCCGACCGGCCACTTAGGCCCGGAATCGTTCCGGTTCAATATTTCACCGGATGGACCCGGACCCGTTAAACCCAATTTGGAAAAACCGGTAATCGGCCTGGATTGGTGACCGGCCGGTCACTTTTTTACTCAACTCGGCCCTGCCCGACCCACCCCTTTGTCACCTCTTAGCCCCTCTTTTTTTTTAGCCCGGAACCTAAGTAGCAGCCTTTTGGACTCAGAGACCAAAATTATGCATAAAAACTGGGATAAAGTTCAAATATACCCATGTACTATCGAAAATAGTCTGTATTTACCTTTGTTATACTATCGGTAAAAAAATATCCCCGAAGTTAACTAACAGTTCAAATGTACCCTTCTTCTGTTAGGGATGTCTAAGGTGGAGTCCAATGCAATGACGTGGCTATTTAAAAACAAATAAATCAAAGACAGGTCAGCAAAAGATTAAAAAAAAACCAAGTCTTCAATCTCATACGCAGCTCAAAAGGACCAATTTTTTCTTCTTTCAATCCCTTCAACAGTGAAACTCCATTGCTGCCGGTGACCCACCACTAATAAAACACATGACCGCCAGATTTTTTTCTTGTAACCTCTATACAAAAGCTTTGCCACTATGCAACCATAGCCACGATATAACAACCCGACCGATCGTTTTGAGCTCTAGCTTGTCGTTCGGTGATTTGAAGCCATGAGCAGCTTCACTTCGGGTATTTGGACTTGTACGCATGGTCGGAATTGAATTTCGGGAAGTTCAGAGTTGAATTGGAAAGAAAATTCTCATTCGAACGCTTTAAGTTGGAAGAATTTACTAAGATTGAATTTTAGAGTAAGCGACCTCGAAATCGAGATTTGAAGGTTCCAACAGGTTCATATGATGATTTCGGACTTGGGTGGTATTTGATGTAGGAATTGAATTAGAAATGTTGGTATTTGGCAAACATGTTTTTCACTAATTCTATAAACTCCTAATATTTTGGAAATCATGAATGAAGCTACTAATGAGAATGAAATAGAAGTTGTTAATAAAATCTTTTTAGTGTTTGATTAATAGAGTACATCTCCTCTTATTTCATGAATGAGTTTGGGTAGAAGGAAATATGTCAGGCTTGCTCGGCTGGGTTTACTCGGCTGAGCGCTAGTCGCACTCTTTGAGTTTGGGGCGTGACAATGGTGTGCCGTGTATATTATTTGAGATCGAGGCATGCAGTTTAAATTATATTTTTGGAGGGAAGTGCAGTGTGGTTGGGCACACAGGTCGAGCTGAGTACGACATTTTATCCCATGACGGACGGGCAGTCTGAGAGCACTATTCAGATTTGGAGGACATGTTACGAGCCTGTGTCATTGATTTTGGAGGTTCATTGGATCAGTTTCTTTCGTTAGTAGAGTTCACCTACAACAACAACTATTAGTCAAGTATCAAGATGGCTCCTTATGAGGCCTTATAAGTGAGGCAGTGTCGTTCTCCTATTGGTTGGTTTGAGTTTAGGGAGGCTAGGTTGATGGGCACTGATATGGTCCGTCATGCTTTGGAGAATGTGAAGTTGATTCAGGAATGGCTTCGAACAATATAGTCCATACAGAAGTGATATGCTGACAGGAAGGCTCGTGATATTGCATATATGGTGAGTAAGAAGGTACTACTCAAAGTTTCGCCCATGAAAGATGTGATGAGGTTCGGAAGGAAGGGAAAGTTGATCCCTCGGTATATTGGTCCTTTTTAGGTGTTAGAGAGAGTGTGAGAGATGTTCTACAGGCTTTCCATGCCACATAGTCTATCTGAATTTCACCTAGTATTTCATGTCTCCTTGCTCCAAAAGTATTATGGTGACCACTCACATGTTTTGGACTTCAGCACGGTTAAGTTGGATGAGGATTAAACTTATGATGTGGAGCCGGTGGATATTTTGGATTGATACGTTCAAAAGTTGAGGTCGAAGAATATAACATCGGTGAAGGCTCATTGGAGAGGTCAGTCGGTCAAGGAATCTACTTGAGAGACCGAGCAGGAGATGTGGAGCAGATATCCTCACCTTTTTTAGACTCCAGGTATGATTCTAGACTTGTTCGTGGATGAAAGTTTATTTTAGAGGGGGAGAATGTAACGACTCGATCGGTCGTTATGAGTATTTTATCCTCGTTTCCCCTATTTAATGCTTTATATATATGTAATTATGATTACGTGACTAGCCAGGGTTGTTGGTTTGGTTTTGGGGAGGTTTAGGAGTGAATTGGGACACTTAGTCCCAATGTTGGAAGCTTAAGTTGTAAGAGTTGACCGTAGTTTAACATTTGTGTAGACGGCTTTGAAATGGAGTTTTGCCGGTTCCAATAGCTTTGTATGTTTATTTTGGACTTAGGCGTATGTCTGGATGTGGACTTGGAGGTCCATAAGTTGATTTGGTGCTTTTCAGATAAAGTTAGAAAGTTGAAGGTTTGGAAGGTTGATAGGTTTGACAATGAGTTTACCTAGATGATATACGGATTGAATTTTTGTTTCGGGAGTTGGAATAGGTCTATTGTGTCAATTGGAATTTGCATGCAAAATTTGAGGTCATTCCGAGTTGTTTAGGCTTGTTTGGCATATGTTTTGAATTTGGAAAGTTGGATTAGTTCCTTAGGCTTGAATTGAGGTGTGATTCGTAGTTTTGATGCTGTTTTGTGTGATTTGAGCCCTCGAATAGGTCTGTGTCTTGTTTTGGGAATTTGTTCGTGTGATGGTACCGAGTCCCGGGGGCCTTGGGCGTGTATCAAATTGGTTTCGGATTAATTTAGACTATGTTGTATTGCTGAAGATTTTGGCTTCTGGTGTTTTTGCATCTTCGAGGGATTTGGCCGAAGGTGCGGAAGTTGGGCCTAGCAGAGAAATTCCGCAGATGGGCATAGGAGCGAAGATGTGCTTATGTAGGAGCGGTAGGAGTACGCAGAAGTGAACTCGCAGGTGCGAAGACTGGGATTCGCAGAAGGAGAGGGTGGGGCGCTCGGAGGGGACCGCAGAAGCGGCCCTTCCGCAGAAGCAGCATCGCAGAAGAGGTTGTGTGACCGCAGGTGCGAGTTTGCTTGATAAAATATTAATATCGAGTGTTTGATCTTTTTCCTCATTTTTGGAGTTGTAGAGCTCGATTGGAGGCAATATTTGGAGGGTTTTTCATCACAATTGAAGGGGTAAGTGATTTACTCAATTTTGGTATTAGATATTGATTACCCATAGATCATTACACCTAATTTACATGAATTAAATTGGGATTTGGGGCTTTTGGATTGTGATTTTGGAGAGTGAGATTTGATGATTTGAGGGACGATTTGAGGTTTGAATTGGATCAAACACATATATTTGACTTGTATCGGAATGGGTGTTTGGAATTTGTGAGTTTTGTCAGGTTTCGGGATGCGAGCTCGGGGTTGACTTTTGATCTTAGTTAAAGATCAAAGCTTTATTATTTGGAATATTTTCCTATAGCTTTTATTGATGATATTAAGTTATTTTGGCTAGATTCGAGCCGTCCGGAGGTTGATTCACGCGAGAAGAGCTTCCTAGAATATTGATTTAGCGTGCTTGAGGTAAGTATCTTACCTAAACTTGGTCGAGGCACTAGTTGCCAAAGTTTTTTATGATAGCTACATGCTATGGGTGGCGTACATGTGTGGGGTTAAGCCCATGTGCATGCACCAAGGTTTTATTCATGCTCAGGGTAGTGCTTAGGCTATGATATGCCTTGAGTTGATTGCTAAGCTTCATGCTATGATGTTTCTCTTATTTGTACCCCTTTTGTGAGCTATTTGTACCATGTTTGAGGTTACATAGAGGTTGATCTCCTGATTGAACCTGATAAATTGCTACTTTCGTGATGTAATTGTCTGATTGAGCTGTGATAGCACACTTTGCACATGCTTACACCATAGCATGATACCTATACCAGTCCAGGAGTATGAAACTTGATGTTTATTGATCATGTATATATATTCTTGTATATCTGTTCGGTGTGATATGATTTCGACTGGTAGCCTGTAACCACGCCAGGCAGATTGTGATATTGGCATGTGAGTTGTCTGTGTGGTTGATAATATTGGCACGTGATTTGTCTATGCAGCACGTGAGTTATCTGTTGTTACAACCCACATACGAAGTTAGAAAATTTGTCAGGTTTAGGTACAACCAACCAGATGGTGGCACTTTAATGAGTAAAAGGGGCGAATGCATGTGACCAGATTTCTGCAGCAGTCCCACCGGGTGAAGCAGCTGGTACGGGACGACCCATTTTGCATGTGGAGCGGCAGAATTTCCTAGGCTTGATATGGTATAAATAGGCGGTATAGCTCTTTCTCTCTCATTCTAGAAGATATCCCCAATATTAATTCTCCCAAAATGCTCTCAAATCTCCTTTACAATTCCCAAACGATAGGCAAGGACGAAGGTGAATGTAGCAGGATTTAGCGTGATGATGCTTTAATAATCACTGTAATATATATTGTCTTGTTGTATTGATTCTGGAAATTCATTGGAGGCAGAGTTAACCACCATAGAAGTGTATCTAGCTCTTCAACAAGGTATGTAGGACAACTTTCTTTCCAGGCATGACTTGGTGTAAACGTCTTTCTCTCTGACGAAATTCTATGTTGTAGGATTGCTTTGTTCTAAGCCCTTCCCAGTAATGTTGATTTTGTTCCTATATATATTCTTACCGGTAAAGCTACATTTCTCTCAAGTTGAAGTGTTGTTAGATAGTATTCTGTAGTCAGAGAGTATGATTCATTCTGAGTTGATCTTAGTATTTCCTTGAAGTTAACTTTGCATTACACTTATATATATATATATATCTATTTTACATTACCGAGCTGCACTATAGTCGGCCAGGTATGCACCTATTGTGCAACCAGTTGGGTATGATGAGACACGATATGTGATATTACTGAGCCCTTGTGTGTCTGGGTACGTTGATGTATTATGTGAGGCTTTACTGAGTCCTCTTGAGGCTGGCTATGCCGAGTGCTGTTGAGACCGGGTGCAGTCGAGACGTCATGAGGTCGGGTACGATCGAGTCCTCTATGAGGCCGAGTATGGAGCGATGTGTGATATGAGGTTACTGAGTCCTCTTGCAGCCGACTACGCCGAGTCCTGCTGAGGCTAGGTACAGTCGAGACCTCTTGAGGTCAGGTACGACCGAGTCCTCTATAAGGCCGGGTATGGAGTGAAATATGATGATATTCCCCAATGTGTGGGTGAGAGACAGAGAGACTGTGTGTGTGTGTGTGTGTGTGTATATATATTAATTAATGCATGGACCCAAAGAGTGGCTTGGTTTTACAAAGCTTACATACATTTATGTTTCATGGTTATAGCAATGTATGCCCCCGGAAGCGTGCCAACAGTATCCAGGTTAAGCATGTGTATTTCTATCCGTTTTAATATGGTGCACAACTACCCAGAAACAAAACTTTACTAGATATGGGTATGTTGTGCACCATACTTATGAACAGGAGGCTACGTGTCACCTCGTGCGTGAGAAATTCAGTTATCCCTAGTATAGAAGGGTTACCACAATGCGAGTGTAATGGTCAATAAAGATGTGAAAAGACGCCGAACATGAAGAGGTAAAACATCTACAGGTAAAACTTTAGAGCATTAAATGTTAGTAGTCCTCTAAAAGGGGAGGATGGTGTGATATGATATTAAGTCGAAGTTAAGTGGTTCAAGTAAATATAGAATGGTAAAGGAAGAATGCGATAAAAAGGGGAAAGGAATGATATTGCATATATTCAGATCTTGTAGATATGTCACAACTCTAGAACGTTACGCAAGCACGATGTTGGGAAGAGGCAGTAAGGGTTCCTGGCAAGGATGTTAATTGATAAATAAGTGTGAATGCACACTTGATACATAAGGAGACAGTGCGAGAGGTAAGTTAAGACAAAAGGTATAACCCAGGAGAGGGTACATAGAATATAGATATGAGAATGGACTGACGAGTAGTTAGTAGTTGATTCAAGAAGAGCCTAGTTATGGCTGGACAAGAGGTCACAATTAGATCAATAGTTCATGCAAGATAAACGTAGTGAACCCCAACTTAAAAAATTCAGACTCGTAGATACGAGATCATAATCCTTGAGAAATATTCAGATCGGAGTTGGGGTAGTAAGGTACCGAGAGTGCCACTGGGGAGACAATCAAAATTTCAGTTCAGAAGTAAACCTTTGAGCACAATGGCGCCGAGGTAAGTAACTAAGGATAATAATAGGCGAGTAAGAACATCAAAAATTCCGTCGAGTATACGATGTAATAAGCTTGCAGCTTTACAAGAGTCAGATGGACTCCCCGAAGTACTACAATGAAATACTAGGTGAGGGAAATAAGGAAGAATGCTTCAGCCTAAGCATAATAACCTGAAGAAGAAATGATCTTATAACAACACTCACACAACTACATTGTATGCACTACATAAGAAAGTGGCATGATCACGCCCAACTATGCCTTATCAAAAGGATACGCGGATGTTGCAAATATAATCTGAGTATTTCGCCTAGAGTCGAACCCACAAGGAATTAACCTATCAATTACTCTCATTAGACTTACGAAATTCTACGTAATCAACTTCCAAAATGTTCTGAATAACAATTGAGGATGTTTCTACTAACTAAGAATGAATGTAAATAAGCAACTGAAGACTAACTATGGTTAAGTTGTAAATAATTAGGAGAAGGTTCTAAGGTTATGATTTCCCCTATTGATGGAATCCCTTCCGGTTATGTTTCACATAGAATTGCCTAATCATCTCTATCAATCATGAGCACTCTTATTATCGTAAATCTCTCCCGAGTAATCACGACAATTTACTAGACGCACTCTCCCGAGTTACGCTAGCTGGCTTTGTTTATTACATCTCACTTTAGAATGCACCCAAGGCTTCGTTATCCCTAATTCCGCCTTTAAACCCTCGGTTATTGATCCCTCATATACTTTGGGAGTGGTGTTGTTCAACAATTACCTAAATATGCACTCTCTCCCGAGTTATGCATACTAAATAGGCACAGCTAATTGAGGATCCTATCAATTAACTACAATAAGAACATAGTTGAACAAATAGAGATTAAACTGGGCAAACTATATTAATATAACAAGAAGTTCATCCTTCAATAGGTTCCATAAAAACCTTAGACTAAATATTTAGCTACTCATACTAGTGTTCATCATAACAATAGTCAAATTCATCCCAAATAGTAAAACACAAAAGGAAGAAAGGAAGAACTCGATGTTGAATTATCCTCCTTGCCTCTCCATGCCTTGAACTAAGCTATGAAAACCTTGATAATGTTCTCTTGGGCGATTGGACCTTCTATAGGTTAAGTGGATTTACCCCCGAACTTCAAAGTTTACCCCTGAAGTTTATTTTTCCGGAACTGGGCTAGCGTTGTCGCGCTAGTGGACGCGCTAATGACCGCGCATATGGCCTACCATTCTGCCTCGAACTTTTGGGCTAGCACGGTCGCGCTAGTGGCTGCGCTAGTCTGGGTCTTCATTTCAGCTCTTCTTTCTCTCGTCTTCCCACGTACTCAGCTCCTAGGGGCTTCCTGCGCACAGTGTCTATGCCATTGACATGCTCTTTCACATTGGCATAAAACTCTCTAACAACCATCACATTGCCCTCGCCCGGATCGTCAATGAAAGTTTGTAACACCCGCATCACCAGCACAATATACATGTGAGGGCAACCCAGCTGGACCGATCCTATATCAATTCCCCTTTCTGGTATCGGCTTTTTAGGGGCTTTATCCGCAAAGAGGTCCTGGGCCTTGGCAGAGACAAACCTGCTACTATCAAAGGGGCGAGCAGGGGCTGACCCGGGCGCCCTGGATGAGCGAGCTTGCCTGCTCGAAGAGGCACCTATGGTGCGGCGTTTTCGAGATGGAGCCATAGTACCTGGAAAATGGGAGAACATTAGCACACCCCAACATAAAATTGTGACGCAATGTTGTTACTCAGACTTCACATGCATAAGGGGTCACAACTACAAAATTACATTCACTGAGGCCTTTACACAAACACCTTATGGGCGTTACACACTCACACCCCATTTCACACATGTTCCAACCTTAATACCACTACAATATCCTCCAAAATCACATACTAAGGGAAACTACACTCGACCAATCTTACCACCCACAACACTACAACATATGTTACCAATCCGACTAATCAAAAAAAGAAAAAGAAAAACAACTACTTAAATGAACTAAAAACACACGAATTCTAAAAAAAAAATAAAAGAAAAAGGAAAAATGGAACAAGGAACTCATACATGTAGTGATAGATTGTGGGGAGAAGAGAAGAAAAGTAGAGGGGAATGTGGCTTGAGACTTGGGAAAGTGAGGTTGGGAATTTTTGAAGAGGAGGGGAGTTCTTTGAAGAAGAAGGGGGGTTTAGGGTTGAGGAGGGCGTTTGAATTTGTTTGTATGGTGGGGGGGATATGGGATTGAAGAGGGGGGGGGGGGTTTATTAGATTTGGGGGGAGGGGGTAATTTAGACTAAAGTAAAAGAAGTTAACATAAAAAATATAAAATAACTAAACAAAACGCATCAAATTTTGGGCGGGACTAGCGCGGTACGAGCGCGGCCGCGCTAGTCCAGGCAGAACACTAGGCGATATGCGCGGCCGTAGCGCGATCGCGCTAGTACCGCGTTCAGTAGCACGGTCATGCAAGTATTTTTGAGATGAGGCAGAACACTTGCCGATATGCGCGGCCACTAGCGCGGCATGTAGCGCGGGCGCGCTCCCGGGCACAGTTTTTTTTCCACATTTTTCACCCGTTCTTACCACTTTCGTGGCCTTATCACCCGCCCATTGTCACCTGCATTGGTTAGTACTTCCCAAAACTCACAATTAGCAACTACTACTATCATTGGGTGGCCTCCCAACCAGCGCCTTAGTTAATGTCGTTGCACGACGATTACAACAATTCAATGGGTTGCCTCCCATGCAGCACCTGATTTAACGTCACAGCACGACGCAGACAAGCGTATTTAAGGCTCGCTCGACCTCTGAGGTTCTGTCAGGTGGATCTCTGACACTTCCTTTGGTTCATTCATGCCTACGTATAGATTCAATTTCTGCCTATTGACTCTAAACGTGTGAGAGTCTTTCTCCGAGGCAATCTCTACGGCCCCTGAAGGGAATACTCCGACCACTCGAAATGGACCAGACCATCGTGCCTTAAGCTTACCCGGGAATAGCCTTAATCTTGAATTATAGAGCAATACCTTGTCCCCGGGGCTGAAATGTGGCTCAACAATGTTCTGGTCGTGCAATCTCTTCATTCTTTCCTTGTACAACCTTGTGCTCTCAAAAGCCAGATATCGGAACTCGTCAAACTCATGCAATTCAGTGATTCTCGTTGTGCCCGCCGCCCCAATGTCTAGGTTCAGCTGTTTCAGTGTCCACCAAGCTTTATGTTCAAGTTCCACTGGTAAGTGGCAGGCCTTCCCGAACACCAACTTATATGGTGACAAACCAATTGGTGTTTTAAAAGCAGTTTTATAAGCCTAGAGTGCATCATCTAACTTTTTCGCCCAATCAGTTCTTGTGGCGTTTACAGTCTTGGTCAATACACTCTTTATCTCTCTATTAGACACTTCCACCTGTCCACTGGTCTGCGGGTGATAAGATGTTTCCACCTTGTGGCGTACATCGTACTTCGCTAGCAACTTCTCAAAGGCTCGATTACAGAAGTGGGTGCCTCCATCACTGATAATCCCTCTCGGGGTCCCAAAACGGGTGAATATGTTGTTCTTCAAAAATACCACCACCACTCTTGCATCATTAGTGGGCAATGCTGCAGCTTCTACCCATTTGGAAACGTAATCCATAGCAACAAGTATGTACTTATTGCCAAAGGAGCTGACGAAGGGTCCCAGGAAGTCAATCCCCCAGACATCAAACACTTCCACCTCTTGAATCGGGTTCATGGGCATCTCATGGCGACGGGAAATGTTCCCGGTTCGCTGACATTCATTGCAACCCTTCATCCATTGGTGCACATCTTTAAACACTGTTGGCCAAAAGAAACCGGTCTCTAGCACTTTCATGGCTGTCCTGACTCCTCCAAAATGCCCTCATACGCCGATGCATGACATGCCTGCAAAACAGAAGATTGTTCTATCTCGGGGACGCATCTCCGGATCATATTGTCAACACATATTCAAAACAGGTAAGGTTCATCCCAATTATACATGCGGCAGTCACGATAAAACTTTTTCTTTTGTGCAGAGGAAAGGTCATAGTGAACTATGCCGCTGGCCAGGTAATTTGCAAAGTCTGCATACCATGGCACTTCCTCAAGACTAGTAGCGAGCAGTCGCTCGTCTGGAAAGGTTTCCAGGATATCCTCAACCTCAACTGAGTTTTCAGCTCCCTCAAGTCGTGATAGATGGTCAGCGACTTGGTTTTCTGTGCCCTTACGGTCACGAATTTCGAGGTCGAACTCTTGTAGTAACAGCACCCAACGAATTAGGCGCGATTTAGACTCCTTCTTCTCAATTAAGTACCTGAGAGCTGCATGATCAGTGTATACAATTACCTTAGAGCCATTCAGGTACGATCTGAATTTGTCGAAAGCAAGCACCACAGCCAACATCTCCTTCTCAATCACAGTGTAGTTCAACTGGGCTCCACTCAGCGTTCTACTGGCATAGTAGATTGGATGCATTAGCTTGTCTTTCCGCTATCCCAACACTGCCCCCACTGCGTAGTCACTGGCATCACACATGAGTTTGAATGGTTGCTCCCAGTCGAGGGCAACAATGATTGGTGCTGTGACCAGCTTCTTTTTCAGCTCCTCGAATGCTACCCTGCAATCATTAGAAAACAAGAAAGGGGCGATCTTTTTCTAACAATTTACAAAGAGGGTTGGCAATTTTTGAAAAGTCTCTTATGAATCTCCGGTAAAAACCGGCATGCCCGACGAAGCTCCTGATTGCCTTTATTGAAGTTGGAGGTGGCAGCTTTGCTATCACGTCAACTTTAGCGCGATCCACCTCGATTCCTTTACTTGACACCCGGTGCCCCAAGACTATGCCCTCTTGTACCATGAAATGGCACTTCTCCCAATTAAGAACCAGGTTAGTCTCAATACACCATTTCAGCACACGAGTCAGATTTATAAGGCACTCATCGAATGAGTTCCCCACCACTGAGAAATCATCCATGAATACCTCCATTATGTCCTCTACAATTGTTTGTTACTGTTTGCTTTTCCAGTTGGCTCGGTTCAAGGCCTTAAAAACTTTCTTGGGATCAGATAAAGCTTCGAATACTTCACCAGCTCTCGATGAGTTTCTAGGCATGCACTTGTACAACCAAGTCAACAAACGTTAAAATTTCAATGTATAGATTGGGTATAGAGAAACTTGAATGCACTAAGAATTTTTGTATTTCTTTCAATTATAATTGATAACACCGTTAACTCCCCGGCAACGGCGCCAAAATTTGATCACGTCCAACTATGCCATATCAAAAGGACACGCGGACGTTGCAAATATAATCTGAGTATTTCGCCCAGAGTCGAACCCACAAGGAATTAACCTATCAATTACTCTCGTTGACTTACGAAATTCTACGTAATCAACTTCCCAAACGTTCTGAATAGAAATTGAGGATGTTTCTACTAACTATGAATGAATGTAAATAAGCAACTGAAGACTAACTATGATTAAGTTGTAAACAATTAGGAGAAGGTTCTAAGGTTATGATTTCCCCTATTGATGGAATCCCTTCCGGTTATGTTTCACATAGAATTGCCTAATCGTCTCTATCAATCATGAGCACTCTTATTACCGTATATATCTCCCGAGTAATCACGATAATTTACTAGACGCACTCTCCCGAGTTATGCTAGCTGGCTTTGTTTATTGCAGCTCACTTTAGAATGCACCCAAAGCTTCGTTATCCCTAATCCCGCCTTTAAACCCTCGGTTATTGATCCCTCTTATACTTTGGGAGTGGTGTTGTTCAACAATTACCTAAATATGCACTCTCTCCCGAGTTATGCACACTAAATAGGCACAGCTAATTGAGGATCCTATCAATTAACTACAATAAGAACATAGTTGAACAAGTAGAGATTAAACTGGGCAAACTATATTAATATAACAAGAAGTTCATCCTTCAATAGGTTCCATCAAAATCTTATACTGAATATTTAGCTACTCATACTAGTGTTCATCATAACAATAGTCAAATTCATCACAAATAGTAAATCACAAAAGGAAGAAATGAAGAACTCGATGTTGAATTATCCTCCTTGCCTCTTGCCTTTCCTTGTATGAAAACCCTAATAATGTTCCCTTGGGCGACAGGACCTTCTATAGGTTAAGTGGATTTACCCCCGAACTTCTAAGTTTACCCCTGAAGTTTATTTTTCCGGAACTGGGCTAGCGCGGTCGCGCTAGTGGACGCGCTAATGACTGCGCATATGGCCTACCATTCTGCCTCGAACTTTTGGGCTAGCGCAGTTGCGCTAGTGGCCGCGCTAGTCTGGCTCTTCATTTCAGCTCTTCTTTCTCTTGACTTCCCATGTACTCAGCTCCTAGGGGCTTCTCTTGCTTCAATTTAGCTCCAATTGCAGTTTTAAGTCCTAATACATGCCACTCACTCCTGCAAAGCGTGAAATTCACAATTAGAGCCAATTTATCATCATTTAACTATCTTATAGCAATGAAACATAGTCAAGCTGGGGTGTAAACAGTCGCCATATTACATGAATCTAGCCTACTATCAACACCCCACACTTAAATCATTGCTAGTCCTCGAGCAATCCACCACACTCTATAGAGGTTCCTTCACTAAGAATTTTTTTCTAACGTATCACACCAAGAACAAATCACCAAAGTTATGCCTAGTAGTGAACAATCTTTGCCTCAAAAGTCGACTCTCACGTGCCGTACAATATTTATACTTACTCAAATTACCCTTTACAGAGGTCAAGACTTGCCTTTCCTTCGTGAATCACATGCCCTTACATCACACAAGAGAGTAGTTCCACAAATATTAACTTCAAGAACAATTAGGAACGTAGATAAACAAAATTCGCTCACTCTCACAAAGAACATTCACATGCCACAAAGACGCACCATAGGCTTGCCCGTAGTGTACTACTCTACTAATCGAGCCCATTCAGTCTAAGATCAATTAGGACTCCACTTGGTTGTAATGTAGGCTAAGGGACGGGTAGGATATATTTGGATATAGTGGCTAACCTCCCTAAGCACTTTTAATACAATCACATTAACCTTCAAAACCATACTTATGTCAACCAGATATTCCACCCCATTTTTGTTTACAACATCCCACTCCATTAGGTGCAATTGTAACAAACCACCACTTATCAACTACTACATTTACTCTTTTTTTTTCTTTTAAGTGGTGCTTATTCTTTTACTTTTCCAAACACTGTACCTTTCCTCTATTTCATTGGTTCCACTCAAAAACCNTGCTTTGGCGAAAGCAAAATTACCAATGGTACATGGAATTGTGAAACTCCCTGGATCGGACAGCTTCTCAGCAATTGGTCTCGTCACCACCGCACTGCAGGTCTAAGTCAGCGTCACCGTGGCCAAGTCTTGGAAATCGAACTTTCGGGACATCAAGTCCTTCATCATTTTTGCATAACCAGGCATCTCCTTCAAAGCATCTATCAATGGAATGTTTACATGGATTTGTTTCAGCATCTCCAAGAATTTCTTGTATTGTTCCTCTTTTTGGTACTTGGCCAGCCTCTGTGGGAATGGTGCGGAGGGTCTCTTCTTCCCAATGATCTGGGTATTTTCTTTTTCAGCTACCACCTCAACTACCGATTCCCGGGCTGTCTCAGCTTCTCTCTCAGCCTCGATCTATGTGGTTTGCTCTTCCTGGGCAGGATGTACTGTCACCTCGGTCAGTTTCGTTGACTCATCTAGCTCAATGGGCACTGGTACAAGTGTTTCAGCCTGTCTGCTTTCTCGAGCCCTCTCTTGCTCCAAGTCTAAGTCTCTACCTTTACGTAGACTCACTGCCATCAGCTGCTTTGGGCCTTGATCTTTTGGATTTATTTGAGTGACTGCAGGTAATATCCCATGAGGACGATTGTTTAGTGACATCGAAATCTGGCCCATCTGCACTTCAATTCTTGATAGCTGAATCATGTGCATATACTCTTTCACTAATTTTTGCATTAGAACCAATAACCTGCTGCATCATTGCCTCGAGTCTAGCAAACCCATCTTCCTGCCGTCTACCATGCTGCTGCTGAGGAGGATGATACCCCTGCTGCTGATTTTGATGATTGTATCCCTATGGCCTTTGATAAGGTGCCATATTATTGGGAGGTCTCATACCTCCCATGTTTCCATTGTTGAACTATGGCAAGACTGGCCTGTATGGCTGCTGCTGCTGCTGGCCCCAATTTTGACCACCCTGTCTCTGGCCTCCATAGTTAGACACATAATTCATGTCTTCGGGGTAGTGATGATGATCACTTTCTGTATTCCATTGGTTACCAATTTGCCGACTAATGGAAGATGTGCATAAGCCCCCATTGGTAGTATCTACAATATCTACCTGTTGCTTCTGCCCTGACTTTTCCACCTTTTTGGTGAGTATACTCATCTGTGTCATTAATGTGGCTATATTTTTAGCAAGAGTGTTGGACGGATATAGGGGCACTAAGTAAACCACTGGAGTGATTGGTGCGTTCCTGGTTGTCCACCCCAAATTCTGTGCCATCTTATCAAGCAGACTCTGGCCTTCCCTCCATGTTTTGCTCAAGAATGCTCCACCAGCTGAAGCATCACATTACCTTTCACGCTATCTGACAATTCCATGTAAAACCGCTGCCCCAACATCAGATTTGGAATACTGTGGTGTGGACATATAACTAGCATCCCTTTCAATCGATCCCATGTTTCATGCAGTGTCTCAATTGGTCTCTGTTTGAAACTCAAAATTTCATTAATTTGTTGAGCAGTCTTGTTGGGTGGGTGGTATGTATAATTGGTTTTGTCATGACCCAAAACCCACTATAGGTCGTGATGGCGCCCATCTTATAACAGTGAAACATAGTCAAGCTGGGGCGTAAACAGTCGCCAAATTACATGAATCTAGCCTATTATCATGGCACCTATCATGAATAATGAATGAGAAGTAAAATCAAAGCTAATATTCAAGATCATACGAGTTGCACAAAATTCCAATATGCATGGGCACTAAGATAAGTATTCATGCAACAAGTGGCAGAACATCCTAGAAAATTAATTGCTTATGCTCAAAGTCAACAAAAAAGAATGAAAGGAATTATTCGATCTATGACCTGAAGTTAGTTACTTTATGACTGCACTTAAGATTTCAGAGTATTATCCATGCAACATATATATTGATATTCATATAGTTATAGGAGACTTCGGTATAAGTTAGAAGAAAGAATTGAGTCCACGTCACAGACAATGTCTTGAATTGTTAGCAGATTATAACATGGATGTTCCATAGTATCAATGAAAGGCTAAACTAATAACTGATACCCGGGGCCACAAATTGGAAGATAGCTTACGCCTACATAAAGCTTAGAGGGAAGAAGAAGCTTGAGAGGTACAATTTCGAAGTAAAATAGGGTCGATTATTAGACCTAATTAATTATTGAAATCGTGACTTAGAACATTGCAAAATAATTCTTAATAGCAAAGGTACAAGAGAGATAGTACGGAGGCCATATTGTATCATAGCTCTACGATAGATCCAGTTAGAAGAGTACCATTCTTAGAGATAGCAAAAGATGGAGTGGAGATGACAGGGTAAATATCCCCACTATTGCGGGACTCCGAGACATTACCAAGGCAAGGGAGCATAACTTTTACCATTCAAGGAACACAAACGATAGCATAGTGGTATTCTAGAATACTGCAGAAATAAGAAGACATGACTTGATACTAGCGGCATCATGTGGTCAGTACTTCAAAGATGATCGCTGACTATAAAGTAAAATATGGAGAACGACTCTCCAGATCAACCGTTTAGTTCAAAAGTGTCCTCTAGGACAAGCTATACTAATAATAGAGGTGTGCTAACTTTTACAGAAGCACAACAATTAGATCAAGAATGTGAGTAAGCTAAGATGACAAGTCAAGAATAAATTTTACGAGACCGGGATAAGTTAGGAGTCTTGAATACGAGGTTGAGAAGTTGAAGCCCATCCTAAATCACTCACTCCTCAAGAAGAGCAGAAATATGTGTATATCTCTATACAAGGTACAATGGAAGGGTTGATTAGTAATGTTATAAGTACCAAGCCGATTACTAAGCTAAAGAAAAGTAAAGCGAGAACTATGAGAGACAAGTTGAGGATTGTATTATGTTCTAAGAGCACCAGCATAATAAATATACAATGGCCAAGGTCGTAGAATAAGAAAAAATTCATAAAGTACTACCGTATGGAAGTTATAAATTATTGGGTATTCCTAAATATGTTTCCTACGAATAGTGTCACAAGATCTGATAATAAGGGCAAGCTTATTTAGATATATATGGTGCCTTCCAAAGTCATTCGATGGATAGACGAAGTATCTTATAAGCTTAATTACCTCAGGAATTAGAGTCAGTTCATTATCCATGCTACGGAAGTGCATTGGAGACCCTTCTTGAGTTGTCCCAGTAGATGATCTGATAATAGAGGGTCTATCCTATGTGGAGACTCCAGTGGCTATTATTGATTGATAGATCCGTAAGTTGAGGAACAAAAAGGTAACCTCCATAAAGGTATTAAAAATAATAAGACCGCTGAAGAAATGATGTGGAAGGACGCAAAAGGAGATGAAATCTAAATACCCCCACCTCTTTTAAATTGAAGATATGGCTTGAGATGGGACATTAGAGCACAAATTAGTCCACCTAAATAGCCATGTATAGGTCAGCCAAGAGTGCCCTTTCAGGGGATGAATCAAGACATATTTTTTTATAATATCCAAGTAGTAGAAACATAAAGAGAACCACAAAATTCTCTCCTGAATTGATCTACTCCAAACCCTCAAGAAGTTGCTGATAATCTTCTTCTTCTTCTTCTTTCAATTCAAGTTATAGGGTAACCTCCAATCAGGAAGGATCTAAAGTGAAACAATATAATAGTCATAAAGAGCATGATACTACCATTGTTTCATCCCAACAAGATCTGATCTAGGTAGAAAAATCCCTACTTCTTCATATATTTGAGTTTATCTAAGTTCTAGCTAGGTTTGGTGAAGGACTTGTGAAGTAGGGGCTGGAAGTTGAGTTGAAGTTGTTGTGGTGTTATGGAATATTTGGAGTAGTTTCACATTAATATATGGCTGTCACATGTGAGTATTCGCATGGATGTTCTGGTTAAGCTTATTGGTGCCTTAATTAAGTTGAGGGAGCAAGAATTGATGAAGTAATAATCTGAAAATTAGTTTTGAGTTGGTGTAATTTGTGGACGGTTATGAGTTCATTTTAATGTTGTGTTGTGGCTTAAAATCAGTATGTATAACTTGAGTTTATTTTGATTTTTATTATTGAAGCGTATTCAAGCTCTAGCTAAGTTATAGGGATAAAAAGTGTAAAGTAGCACTTGGTTGTTGTGTGAGATTGTGTAGACTATTTTGGTGATGTGATGGATATAAGGCTAGATATTGATGTAATATGTTTGTTGACATTTTGGACCTGTTGGTGTTGTTGTTTGATTTCAGGAAAAGAAAAGATTAAGGGGAGGTGCTGTCCAAATACTCGTAGACGAGCTAGTCGCTCATTTGTGTTGAATATTAGCTTCGGTAAGCTTAACAATGCTCCCTTATTGTTTGTTGTAGATTGAATTACTAATAGGTTGAACCAACGCCGTGAGGTTAAGCAAAATATAAAGGTATGTTAAGGGCAAACCTTTCCATTATTTTGGCATGATCTCGTAACTACATGCATTTGATAACGAGACATAAAGAGAAGTTTATATTCCTGAATTTATGTACATTATCCTAGTCTTGTAAGTGAAAGTATTCTCTCTTATCGGGACTTAATATTCAGTTAAGTATAGTTTTCTTTCAGTCAAGAGTGCAGAAGGTCTCTCTCTCTCTCTCTCTCTCTCTCTCTATATATATATATATATATATATATATATATATATATATATAGTATTTCAGTACTTTCACCACCATCGAGCTATAATCGGTGCGCAGGCCCCTATTGGGCAAACTCTAATCAGATGGTAAGTTATATACCGAGCCTACTGTGGCTGAGCACCTATGAGCGAGCCTGGAATGGCCGAGTTACCGACCCTAGTATGGTCGAGCGCCTGAGAGCGAGCCTACTATGGTTAAGCAATTACGTGTACCGAGCCTTATAGGGTCGGACAACTATTTTACTTACTATATTGAGAGAGTTGAGTCAGTATCAGCAGGTAAGCATATTTCATGTCATCTTTAACTCCCAGTTACTTTCAGTTATTATATTATCAGTTCAGTTTCAGCTTTCAATTATTCTATTGCCTTACATAGTTTCATATTATTCTGTATTGACGTCCCTTTTCCAGGGACGTTGTATTTCATGCCTGCAGATACTAATAGACAACCGGATAGACCTTTCCAGTAGACAAAGCCAAACATCAGCTTAATTTGTAAGCTCCACTCCCCTAGATTTACCAGGTCTAGACTTTGGAGTCCATTCTGTATATATAGCTTTGATGGGTAGGTCGAGGCCTTGTCCTGACTATGATACAGTTCTCTTATCTCTAGAGGTTTGTAGACGAGTCATGTATCTAGAATCCAATAAATAATAAAATATTTACCTTAGTATGACTCCTTTCCCTAGTAAAAAAAGAATGTTAGGTGACCTGGAGAGCCAGTGAGATGGAGCAATGGGATCTAAAAGTGAAAGAATATTTTGTTAAAGTTTTTGGAATAAAGTGATAGATAGAAATATTAGCAGGAGAATAAGAAGAGATTAAATGAATCATTATGAGTAATATGTAATAAATGCATGATAACGGTAAATCAAAATATGATAGGATGACAGAGTCTATAGTCAAGTGAAGGAAAAGAAAAGAGGAGACAAGCCTTGAAACAATAAAAGAGTACAAGTCATAAAGTCATATCCTCATTTCGAGAAATGAGTTGATGCCTCAAACGTAATTACCGGAAGGCTATGTTAGACCCTCCGAAGTAATAGAAATAAGTATGGCTAGTTAATGAGATAAAAATAAACATGAATTAGAGATCATAGGATTTGATAATAGTCGACATCGTGAGAATTTCAGACATCGCGCTCTAACAATAATAGAATGGACAACGGAAGAATAAACTTTAAAGGTCATTCAGGAAGACGCTTCCCTCAAGCAAGCACTATGAGCACAGGTAAGCTTAAGGGACTAAGTGTGGAAGTTACACTCGGTGTCACCCTCGTGCGTAAGTATTCAAGGGTTACCACAAGGCGAGTAATGGTCATTGAAGATGTCAAAAGATGCAGAAGATGAAGAGGTAACACATCTACAGGTAAATCTTCGGAGCATTAAATGTTAGTACTCCCCTAAAAGGGCAAAATGGTGCGATATGGTATTAAGTCGGAGTTAAGTGATTAAGGTAAATATAGAATGGTAAAGGAAGAATGAGGTAAAAAGGCGAAAGGAATGAGATTGCATTTATTCAGATACTATGGATATGTCACGCCTCTAGAACGTTGTGCAAGCACGATGCCGGGAAGAGGCAGTAGGGGTTCCGGGCTAGGATGTTAATTGATATATAAGAGTGAATGCACACTTGATACATAAGGAGACAGTGCTAGAGGTAAGTTAAGACAAAAGACATAACCCAAGAGAGGTTACACAGAATATAGATATGAGAATGGACCGACGATTATTTAGTAGTTGATTCAAAAAGAGCCTAGTTATGGCTGGACAAGAGGTCACAAGTAAATCAACAGTTCATGCAAGATAAACGTAGTAAACCCCAGCATAAGGAATTCAGTCTCACAGATATGAGATCAGATTCCTTGAGAAATATTCACATAGGAGTTTGGGTAGTTAAAGGTACTGTATAAGTGTTACAGAAATAAAAGAGATTGTCATTGGGAAGACAATCAAAATTTCAATTAAGAAATAACTCTACGGGCACAAGGGCACGGAGGTAAGTAACTAACGATAATTATAGGCAAGTTAGAACATCGAAAATTCCGTCGGGTATACGATATAATAAACTCGTAACTTTAAAAGAGCCAAAGGGTCTCCCCTAAGTACTACAATAAAAGACTAGCTGAGGAAATAAGGAAGAACGCTTCAACCTAAGCATTGTAACCTGAAGAAGTAATGATCTTGTAACAACAACCTCACTACAACATTGTATGCACTCCATAAGAAAGTGGCACCTATCGTGACTAATGAAAGGGAAGTAAAATCAAAAGTATAATATTCGATATCATATGAGTTGCACGAAATTCCAATATGCATTGGTACTAAGATAAGCCAAGTAATCATGCAACAAGTGGCAGAACGACCAGGAAAAGTAACTACTTATGTTTAAAGACAGCTAAGAAGGAACGAAAGGAATTATTTGATCTATGACCCAGAGTTAGTTACGTTATGACCACACTTAAGATTTCAAAGTATTATCGATGCAACATGTATGTTGACATATATATAGTTATAGGAGACTTCGGTGTAAGTTAAAAGAAAGAATTGAGTTCACTTCACAAACAATGGCTTCAATTGTTAGAAGATTATAACATGGATGTTCCATATTGTCCACGAAAGGCTAAAGTAATAACTAACACCCTAAGCCATAGATTGGAAGACAACTTAAGCCTACATAAAGGCTAGGAGGGAAGAGGAAGCTCGAAAGTTACAATAGCTAAGTAAATTGGGGGTCCAATTATTAGACCTAGATAATTATAGAAATCGTGACTCAGAATATTGCCAAATAAGTCTGAATAGCAGAGGTACAAGAGAGATACTACAACGGCTATATTCTAATACAGCCCTACGGTAGAGCCAATTAGAAGAGTACCATCCTTATTGATAACAAAAGATGAAGTGGAGATGATAGAATAAATATGTACCCCCACTATTGCGGGACTCCGAGACATTACAAAATGAGGGAGACTAACTTTTACCATTCAAGGAACACAGATAGTAGTAGAGTCATAATCTAGAATACTATAGAAATAAAAAGACATGACCTGAGATAGCAACATCATGTGGTCAGTACTTCAAAGATGATTGTGGACTAAAGTATAACATGGATGAACGACTCTTCAGATTGACCGTTTAGTACAAAAGTGTCCGCTAGGACAAGCTATGCTAAAAATAGAGTAGTGCTAGCTTTTACAAAAGTAAAACAATTTAAAAGATCAAGAATGTGAGTGAGCTAAGATGATAAGTCAAGTATAAATTTTACGAGACTGGGATAAGTCAGTAGGCTAGAATACGAGGTTGAGAAGTTTTAGTGTATCCTAAATCACTCACTCCTCAAGAAAAACAAAAATATGTGTATATCTCTATACAAGGTGCGATGGAAGGGTTGATTAGTAATGTTACAAATACCAAGCTGATAACTAAGCTAAAGAAAAGTAAAGCGTGAACTATGAGAACCAAGGTGAGGATTGAATTTTGTTCTAAGAGCATCAACATAAAAAAATATACGATGGCCAAGGTTGTAGAATTAAAAAATCCTAAAGTACGAATGTATGGAAGTCATAAATGATTGGGTATTTCTAAACATGTTGACTACGAAAGGTGTCACAAGATCCGGTAACAAAGGCAAGCTTAGCCAAAGATATATGGGGCCTTACAGAGTCATTCGATGGATAGGCATAGTAACTTATGAGCTTAATTGCCTCCAGAGTTAGAGTAATTCATTATCCATGCTACGGAAGTGAATTGGAGACCCTTCTCAAGTGGTCCCAGTAGATAACGTCCAGATTACAGAGGGTCTATCATATGTGGAGATTCCAGTTGCTATTGTAGATTGACAGATCCTTAAGTTGAGAACCAAAAAGGTAACCTCCATAAAGGTATTAAAAAAAATAAGACCGCTGAAGAAATGACGTGGAAGGCTGCAAAGGAGATGAAATCTAAATACCCCCACCTATTTTAAATTGAAGATATGGCTTGAGATGCGATATTAGAGCATAACCCGTCGCAAACCAGTAGGTTGTGAGGTGAGCTCTTATTTTTGGCTTGCAGTACTTATGATTGATGGTCGTGTGAGGCCAAGGTGTTGCTATTTATAAACAGTGGCGTTGTATGGAATGTATAGTATGTTTTTTGGTTGTGTGAAGGTTGGATTTAGTCCAGTGTACAAAGAAGACTCTAGCAGGATTTTCGCAATGATTAACATTCGGGGACAAATTTTTCTAGGAAGGGAAGGATGTTACACCCCGTACTTCAGACGTCATTATCGTTATAAGATTATCTAATGTAAGCTCAGAAAGGATGAAATCCCTGTAAAAGGATAAGGGATTTATCAAAGTCTTAAGTAAGTTAAGGTGAATGAGACTAGAAAAACAAATGAGATAATGGATACATAAAATTGAGTTGCTTGCTTACCAGGATACTTGCTTGAGCTACTTGCTTATCTGTCCTACTAGCTTGAGCTACTTAACACATGTCATGATTATTAAATGAGGATAAAATACGTGTCTAAGTGAATAAGGGAAGCATGTGACACCTATTAATTAACCAAGCAGGTAACAAGTAAGTGTGTCACCTACTTGCTAAAAGGGAAGGCCTAAATTAGTCCACCTATATGGACATGTGTAGGTCAGCCAAGAGGGCCCATTTAGGGGTTGAATCAAGACATCTCTCTTCATAATATCCAAGTAGTAGAAACCTAAAGAGAGCCAAAAAATTCTCTCCCTAATTGATCTACTCCAAACCCTCAAAAAGTTTCCAATAATCTTCTTCTTCTTCTTTCAATTCAAGTTAAGGGGTAACCTCCAATCATGAAGGATATAAAGTGAAGAAAGTTAATGGTCATCAAGGGAAAGATACTACCATTTCTTCATCCGTACAGAATCTGATCTAGGTAGGAAAATCCTCCATTCTTCATATATATGTGTTTATCTAAGTTCTAGCTAGGTTTTTTAGTGAAGGACTTGTGAAGTAGGGGTTGGAAATTGAGTTGAAGTTGTTGTGGTATTATAGACCGTTTGGAGTAGTTTCACGTTATTATATCGCTGCCACATGTGAGTATTGGCTTGGATATATTGTGTTTAATCTTATTAGTGCCTTAACTAAGTTGTGGGAGTAAGAATTGATAAAGTAATAATCTAAAAATTAGTTTTGAATAAGAATTGATAAAGTAATAATCTAAAAATTAGTTTTGAGTTGTTGTAATTTGTGGAATGTTATGAATTCATTTTAATATTGTGATGTGGCTTAAAATTAGTATGTATAACCTGAGTATATTTTGGTTGTCATTACTGAAGTGTATTCAAGTTCTAGCTAAGTTATAGGGATGAAAAAGTGTAAAGTAGCACTTGGTTGTTGTGTGAGATTGTGTAGACAGTTTTGGTGATGTATTGCGATGGATATAAGGCTGGATATTGATGTAATATGTTTGTTGATATTCGGGACATGTTGGTCTTGTTGTTAGATTTTGAGGAAAGGAAAATAATAAGGGGAGGTGCTGTCCAAATACTCGTAGACGAGCTAGTCGCTCATTTGAGTTGAATTTTAGCTTCCGTAAGCTTAACAATGCTCCTTTATTGTTTGTTGTAGATTGAACTAATAACGAGTTGTACCTACCCCGTGAGGTTACGTAAAAGACAAAGGTATGTTAAGGGTAAACCTTTCCTTCATTTTGGCATGATCCTGTAACTTAATGCATTTGATAACGAGACATAAAGTTAAGTTTGTATTCCTGAATTTATGTACATTATCCTAGTTTCATAAGTTACAGTTATCTCGCTTACCGGGACTTTATATTCGGTGAAGTATGATATTCTTTCATTCAAGAGAGTAGAGGGTCAATATATATATATATATATATATACACACACACACACACACAACATTATAGTACTTTCACAACCACCGAGCTATAATCGGTGGGCAAGCCCCTATTGGGCAACCGCTGATCAGATGGTAAGTTATATACCGAACCTATTATGGCCGAGAACCTATGAGAAAACCCAGAATGGTCGAGTTACCGAGCCTTGTATGGTCGGGAACCTATGAGTGAGCCTACTATGGCTAAGCAGTTACACATATGGAGCCTTGTAGGGTCGGACAACTATTTTACTTACTATATTGAGAGAGTTGATGTAGCACCCCGGAAAAAATTTGAAGTACTTAAGCGCTATTAAGAAAGTTGATGTATGCTAATTATATTATTTTGTGTGCAGACGAGGACTATTAATATGATGGATATTAATTGGATATGATAATAAGTTTATGAGGCATATAATAAGTGATGTGGGGTCGAAGGAGAGGCCTAAGTCGAAGTCAAGTTGGAAAATTACATGATAGACTAAAGTTCCAAAGGATTGTGCAAAAGACTAAACTTTGGACGAGAAGCTCTTCATATATATATATATATATATATATATATATATATATATAAGGATTCATGCGATGAACAACCTATCAGATGTACGATCTTCGAATCTAGTTTCTAATGCTTCAAACTATTTGTCATTTGGACACTCCTACAAGAAGTTAAGACCAAATTACCAAAACCTGGCAGAATGTGACACTACCGCGCCGCCCCATGCGGCGCGCCTGTGGGGATTTCCAGAACACTTCAAAATTTCGTTTGTAGGCACATTTTTCACTGCCGCTCCACGCCGCGTTGTGCCCCATGCGGCGCGGCTATGCAAATTCTGGTTTTTTTTTATAACCCTACCCAATTTCGTTAAATAGACGCAATTGACCATTTCTTGAGCTAAAACCTGATATTTTTAGAGTGAGAGAGTGCCCTAGAGTGGGAAAGTGTTCCTCAACAATTGTTCTCCAAATTATTGCTCAAATATTGGAAGATTAACAAGGAAAACCCACAAGGTCTTCATCCTTAAGGTAAGATTCTACACCCTAACCCTCAATTTCGAAATTTTATCTAGAATTGGGTAATTAGTATGATACTTTTTTTTTGGGCACGGAAGTGGTTCATCTTGCATACATGTGTTATCAAGTGGAGTAAGAAGATTTTTGAGCTAATAATGGTAGATAATGGTTTTGGGATTACGGAATCACCATAAGAGGACGTTGAAACCTTAATGCACACCTAGTGTTTGATAAAATGCTAAACTGAGTTAGAACCATGATCAGCCTCCTAATTTTGGTTCAATTTGTTATATTTTTTAAAATAGATTGAAGTTACTAAGAATTCCGGAACATTTTTTTACCTTGAAAATGATAACTACACTTATATTTGATTATTTGGTTCTTAAAATACGTAATTTATTTTAATGCTAGTTGTTAAGCGATAGATGCTAGGTACAAGTAAAGAGAATAAGATATGCAAACCAAGGGGGTCACAAAGCTGCGCTTCGAGCTGGCTGAAGCAGGACCTCGAGGTCTAGATGGGGCTAATAATGATGAATTATTGATAAAGAATCAATGGTAATGAGGGCCTTAAATATGGCCTTTTACTATTAATAATGAGCAATAAATGAAGAACAATAAATGAACAATTAAGCAATAAATGTGAAGAACAATTGTTTTAGCAAAGAGAGCAGAGAATGTTGTATGTTATTCAATATCCAAGTCCCTTACAAAATGACAAAGGTTCCCCTTATATAGGAGGGGTGAATCCCAATGTAGTACATGTCTAATAAATAAAGAATAAAAGCTACTAGTACAGTTGTGCAACGGCTCAGTGCAGATTTGTACTGTTCTTGCAGACTCTATCAGTCCTTATCGAGTGCCCTCGGGGGTTTCCCGCCTTTCCATGTCGATCACCGACTCGTGCCGCTCTGAGATCGACCTTCGATGTGCCCCCTCGAGGGATGCACCTCGGGGTCCACCTTCAAATTCCACTTCGAGCTCCTCGAAGTCAGGCGTTGGAGTGCCACAATAGCCCTAAAGTCGAACTCTTCGATTTTGGCCGTATACAGATAGTCCCAGCGTTTCTTAGAATGAAAAGATAAGAAACGATCTTGACTTCGACTGTCTCGAACCTCTTGTGATGATGTTATGCTGATGACACTGGCGTTTGAAACGATTGAAACGACCCATTGGTTTATTCCCCCCAGAAGCATTGAGTGTTCTGCCGGTTCGTTTCCCCAAAAACATTGAATGCTCTGCCGGTTCGTTTCTCCAAAAACATTGAATGCGCCGTCAGTTTCGTTGCCATTCCTCTATAAATAAGGGATTTCTGAAACTAAAGCTTCATTCATTCTTTCTTCAACAATCTTTAGTCCTTCCCTTTTTCTGTATCCTTTTCTGATCTCTTATTCTTATGGTTCAAACCTGTGACCATAAGGTCATAAGGCAGCAACCTTATCGGTTATGCCATGGCTCTTCTTCAAAACCTCTCCCCTCTGAAAGGAACTATGCTGAGTTGTTGTTGTTGTTGGCCCAAATTGAAGAGAGGAGGGCATCAGATTTTTCCCGTATCAGAAGATATGTGGACTGTAAACTGCTGCTCATCTTTCTTAACTTCAACCTGGTGTGGTGCTTCACTCCTTTTGCTTTCCATGGAGTGCGGTCCCACTATCTACTAACTTTTGCATCCTACACCGGTACAATGTCTCAAGAAGTGGCTTCACAATAGTAGTGCTGACGAGACCCATACTCGCCAAGCTTTTCACCAAGCCACAATTTTCTTTGCTTGTCAAAAGCTTTTGCTCTTTGATAGGCTATAGCCTTTTCTTCATCTATTGCTGCTTCGGAGGAGATTCTCGAAGGCTACGTTCTAAAGATCGAAGTGAAGTCTCCGAAAAAAAAGGTTCTCAAGGATGTTGCTATTGAAGATAATCCCTGGAAAGTAGATTAGGCTTTGGTCTGTTGTTTTATGCTTCTTCGTTTCTGTGTAAGGGCCCCTGGTGGGCTTTGTAAATCATCTTTTATTAATATAAGAATATCTTCGTTTTACCTTCAATTTGTGTTGAACTCCATTTTTTTTTCATTCGTGAAAAGTCCAGATGTACGACCTTAACGATTGGTCCGAATACCGGATCCGGAACATAACAATAATAAACCCTCGGGTTTTTAATTTAACTAATGCGATGCTTCTCGAAGTCCTTATCCCTCAGACTGAGCTTGGATTGATCGGATGCGAATTTAGGTCACCGGGACTTCTGAGCCCGACTTGAGTGAGAGATGGGTCTCGATTTTTTGAAATAAATCTAGCCCTTTTAGGCTTTGTCGGCAGCCCTCGAGTGAGAATTTTCTCGAACCCACATAGCCTTTGGATTTAGCAATCAGGTGCCTATTTTTTTTAAGCAAATCCACTAGGCGAAGTGCCTAGAGCTAGTTTTATTAATAATAAAAAGAAAAAAGAATCCACATAGGAAGAGTACAAATAAGGGGGACAATAGCACTAGTAGTGTTGTCTTTATGCCTTGGCTATATAATCACTCCTCTGCGCTTCAACATTGCCTTATGATGGCAGCCTCATATAGAGGATCATGGTGTAGCTTCCGGCAAAGTCTCACGAGGGCATATAATCTCATAGCCGTTTGGATATTTTCCCAAAAGGCATAAGACATGAGCAAACACATACTGGGCTAAACCTTACCTTACTAATCCTATTGAGGCATAATAAAACCTCATCTAATTGCAAGCATGAAGAAAATACGAACTACTAATAACTAAGTACTCTATGATCATCACAGAGTTTATAACATACTTTGTGATGATATTACAAATGATGATGCTTAAGAAGTGATAAAATAAAACAATGTAAAAAATAGAGTCTTGCCCCTCATTTTTGAACCTTGTGCACTCTTCAATTTGTATCTCCTTGGCTTCTTCTTCAAACATCTTCAATATGTATGAAAATTGCATCATTTCTTTTTGGAGCGATTGGACCTTGTTGAAGTGGTTGAGGCAGACCATTCGTTCGATGATCTGAAAATAAAGATAGCCCTTAGGCCTCTACGAATAGTCCTCGAGTGAGAGTTTGCTTGAAATCGTGTAGCCCCTAACTGAGCGAAAGTTGCTCTGAACTTAAAACAAAGACAACCCTAAGGCGTTATAGACAGTCCCTGAGTGAGGACATACTCGAACTCGGGCGGCCTTTGGGCTAACATATTTGGGCGAGCGTCTCTTCGAACTTGAGATAAAGATAGCCCTGAGGCTTTGATAATAGCCCCCGAGTGTGAACTGGCTCAAACTCGGATAACCCTTGAGCCAAAATAATCGAACGAGCGTTTGCTCGAACTTGAGATAAAGATAGCCCTGAGGCTTTATTAATACTCCCCGAGTGAGAACTGGCTCGAACTCGGGTAACCCTTGGGCCAAAATAATCGAACGAGCGTTTGCTCGACCTTGAGATAAAGATAGCCTTGAGGCTTTATTAATAGTCCCCGAGAGAGAACTGGTTCGAACTCGGGTAGCCCTTGGGCCAAAATATTCGAACGAGCGTTTGCTCGACCTTGAGATAAAGATAGCCCTGAGGCTTTATTAATAGTCCCCGAGTGAGAACTGTCTCGAACTCGGGTAGCCCTTGGGCTAAAATAATCGAACAAGCATTTGCTTGACCTTGAGATAAAGATAGCCCTAAGGCTTTATTAATAGTCCCCGAGTGAGAACTGGCTCGAACTCTGGTAGCCCTTGGGCCAAAATAATCGAACGAGCATTTGCTCGACCTCGACTCGTAGACTGTTCTTTAATAATATCCGACAACCCGATTCCCGATGTCTGGGTCCTGACGTCAACATCATGACTGATCGAGGCCAACCCTGTACTACTATAAAGTAGCAAGAGTGGTCGAAGCAGCTTTTACCCGAGAAGGTCGGGATCGATTTCCACAGGGAGCTAGAGATTGGAATTGAGTTTCTATATAAATTAGAATTGCGTAATTGTTCCTAATTGCACTTCTAAACATTTTTGGTTTTTGATATTATTTCCAAATTTATACTACTAAGATGCTAAATTAAGCTAAGAGAATACTATTGAAGGTTGTCTAATAAGTTAAAAGGCACTAGGGGAGTGACTTTCTCCTAGGTGGATACTTGACGGGTTCTCGTGTCTAAGTCTAGGTTGTCATATTTTGGGGATTACGATATAACCATTGCACGATTCTACTCACTCTATACCTCTCGGTAGCTCGAGTGATTTTGTCCTAATTGACTTTCTCAAGATCAATTGGGTATGACCATTTGTGCAAGCAATTAAGGTTCAAGTCGGGTATTACGATCTCTCGGTTTAACCCTTTAATTGGGGCTATCAATTCTCTTGAGTACGCCCCAATTCCTTGTTGGACTAATTTTATAGACTTAGGCTCTCTTTCTCAAGAAGTACCCAAGTCAACTAAGCATAAACTAGTGTTTGCAACCACTAATTTAACAAAAAAATTATAAATTAGTCCAAATATCAAACACCCATAGACATTCAAACCTTAAAACACAAGACCCATCAATTACCCACACTAGGGTTGAGCCACAACCCTAGCTGATGGATCTAGCTGCTCATGATAATAGAGGAAAACAAAGAAATAGATGAAGATAAACCCATAATATTAAATTACTAACTAAAACTTGAAGATTCAATGATAAAACTATTGTAAAATTACTCCAAATGGTAAAAGAACACTATTCACGAGCGCAGCTCAGCTTCAAAATCTAACTGGTGACCTAAAAATGGGAAAAGAAACTATTTATACTAGGCCAAAAATTCTGGACAAAAATACCCCTGCGGGGCTAGTGCGGACCGCACAAAATCGAGTGCGGCCGCACTAAGGCTCTTGGCTGAAATTCCTGCTCTCTGAACTTGGCCACCGCGGACCGCACAAAATGCACCGCGGCCGCGGTGGCTTCTGTTGCGGTCCGCACAAAATAGACCGCAGACCGCATTAACAATTTTGCTCCAACTTGGCAACTCTCTGAACTTGAGCTTTGCGGACCGCACAAAAATGAGCGCGGACACAATGAAGTCAGTGCGGGCCGCACAGAATGGAGTGCGGCCGCATTACTTGGCTGCCTAAAATGAACACTCTTTGAACCTCTTCTTTGCAGACCGCACAGAATGGAGTGCGGCCGCATTGGTCCTGTAACACTGAGCTTGGACTTGTTCTTGGTACTTGTGCATGTTTCACTCCTTTTTGAGCTGGTTTTTGATGAATTGTCACCTTGTTGATCAAACCCTGCAATCAAGTACAACACGTAAGCCTTTGGGACTATTTTGTACACATTTCTAATCAAAACTCAAGTAAGACGGAGTGTAAAATGCATCATAATCCCTAGTTATCAATGACATAAGCGGTTGAAGAGACTGAAGGGTTGCTTTTTGTAAGATTCCCAGAAACATTAATTGTAGGAGGCCGACGGTCGGCCTTTTGGCTTCCTTAGCACATTCAAACGATCTTTATAAATATACAAACCCCATAACCTTGTGGATATCATTCTCTTAGTGCTTCCAAAATTTCATTTAGCCCTTTTCAATTTCCTTGAACTCTCCCTTCTCTTTTCTGACAACATTTTCCATCCCCTTGGATCTTTCGCTTTTAGAGATGACAAAAACTTCTAAAACTGTTCCTCAAAAGAAAAAAGCTTCATCGTCTTCTCGAACGACCAAAGGTAAACCGGTAGTTCCTCCTAGTATTGAGGAGTGTACTCCCGGGCCTTGTGATACATCTTCTGACTTACAGGTCGAAAACCCCTCCTCTATTTCGGGACGATGTGAACCCATGTCTCGATATATCAGCTTAATAACCAAAATCGAGAAAGTGAGGGTCGACTGCCGTTGGATGGAGGCGGTGGAAGTGGAGATTCCTTCACGAGGAGAAGACATAACCAAGCACAAAGCCGGCTTCCTCAGTGTATACACATATCATTTCACCTTAGGCCTGGTAGAAGCCTCTTCACCATCGATAGACCCAGTGATCCTCGATTTCTGCAGACAATATCGGGTGACGCTTGTACAAATCTACCCATCATTCTGGCGCATTGTTTATATGATTAGGTACTTTTCAACATGGTTGAGGGTATGCCTTTTACCCTTGACCATCTAATTAGACTGTATAGCCCCCGACTGTATCGAGGTGGTCTGATTAAGCTAAAACGTCAATCCCCGAAGGCTTTTTTTTGCTAGCATTGATGAAGACAAGGATCGAGGGTGGATGAGTCGCTTTGTCTGAATTAGGACCTCGGACCTGATCCCTGCTGAGAGAATGCTGTTCCCCAAGGAATGGAATATGAATCGTAAGTAAACATGTTTCGCTGATCTGATATTTTTTTTCTTGATTTTGAAATAACTTTCTTCGGTGATACAACTGTCGAGTGGTACCCTGGTGTTGTCAACAATCTCCCGGGTTGGGTCCGACGACTTGATTCGATCCGCCCATATACTAAGCACGTGAGGCGTGATCTGGCTAAGACTCGTTGGGAGGCAAAAAATCACGGTGAGTTTTTGTCTCTATTCATACTTGAGCTCTTTTCTAGAGAATAATACCTCTTGCTAGCACTCTCATCCTTTGTGCCTATGCAGGCCTTGGAGAGGCCGTTTTGATGAGGGAACCCCCGCCTGGGGAACCAGATACCCCAAAGCCTGCTAAGGAGAAAAGGAGAAAGAAGAAATCGCCGGCAGGGTCCCCGAAGCCAAAGAAGGCTAAGGTTCAAAAGCCCGAGGCGATTCAGTGTCCTTAACTCGGGAAGCGACCGAAGGTCTTTGTGCCGAGGGCGAAGAGAGTGATGACTGCCCGTTGGCACTTAGAGGGAGAAGAAGTGTTGTTGCCTTAAAGTCTGCTGAGCCGAAGGTGGCTGAGTCGGAGGCTATCAAGGTGGTCCTGACCCGAGATGGGGGGATTGTTGAGGGGAATTCGGACAAAGTCCCCGAGCCGACCAACGACCTAAGCACATTGGGTGCCGAGGGGCACCTGGCTGATGAACCCTATGAAACCAATGATAAAGCCCCTCAAAGGGGAAAGAGGGCCCCCGTTAAACCAGTCGAGGTGATCAATGTAGATGAGCCTTTGTCGGGCCCGTCCTTCTATCCTGGGCAGATACGGGATGCCTAGGATATGAAAATTCCCGTCGATGGGGCATCCCCGGGAGAGAACAGTACGTTGAAGGATGTTTTGCTGGGGTTGAGGAAGGCCCCGATATTGATGCCTCATTGATCTTTGAGGAATCCGAGAAGATTCAGCAACAGGTAATCTTGACTTCGACTGTCGTATGTTGAGTTTCGATTCTTGTTTTTCCAAATCTCTTCTTCTATGTCTTTAGGCCTTAAAGCTCTGTCACCAAGCCTTTTCCAAGTCACAAGCAGAGTTGGCTCGTTGTGAGGACGAATTTAGGAAGCTCGTTTCTGAATTGGACGAACTTAAGGCCCTTTATGCCCAAAAGGAGGGGGAGCTAGGTGACCTTCGAGCACATTTGGAAAGGATGTCTCGAGGGCGGGCCAATCTTGATGAGCAAGTAATATGACCTTCGTGGGCTTACTTTTGTGCTCTAGCCAATTAAGCGCTAAATACCTTGCTTTGATTCTTTCAGCTTAAGAAAAAAGATGATCTAATGTGAGAGGAGCTTAAAATTAGAGATACTAAAATCCTTAGGCTGAAGCAGCGTATGGATGAAGTGTCCTCCGATAAAGAAGCCCTCCAAGAGAGGCTGATCTCTGTTGAGCATCAACTCCAAGAGGCAAAGGGAGAAAGCCGTAAGTACAGAGACCTCCACACCGAATCAGTTGCTAAGCTGTCTGCAGCTAAGTCCGAAGCTGATGCGCTCATATCCTCATATAGAGATGCTGCTGCTGCTGCAAATGCTCGAGCCAGGAAGGTATGAAAAGAGGTCGAGCTTAAATTGTCCCGAGCCTTGGAACATGCCTGATTAATGGCTCGGAGACAGGATCTCGAGGAAATATATGCAGGGGCATCGATTTGTCTGCCGAAATCGAGAGGGTGAAGGCCCTAGAGGAAGAATTAGCAACTCTGCTTTCTTCCGATGATGGTTCAGCCAGTGATTTGACCAGCGGCTCGGAGGATGATGAAGACAAAAGTGAAGTCCCTGAGGGGGAGGAGGCCGTTGATGCTCCGGGGATCGAGGGCCAAGTCGTTGAAGGCACAACTTCGGAGGGAGCTCCGTCCGGTCAAGTGACCCCAGCGGTAGATTAGGTTTTTATCTGCTCCCTTTTTGTGTAAGGGCTTTAGGCATGAGCTTTGTAAATATGTTTTCGTGAAACTTTATTATGTATATAAGGTTATCTGCTCTTCATCATTTCTTGTCTTTCCTTTGCCCTTTTGGAATAAACTTTGATGCTTGTCGATAACCAGTTTGGTGTGTCGAACTTATAATATAAACCCCTCAGGTTTTCATGATCGATGAGTGATTGATAATAGTTGACCTATCGGTGTCAGCTCCTCGAGTCAAATTTAGACTCGGGCTCGTTGACCCTTAGGTATTCAACATATTGGCCTTTAGGCTCTTTAGGCTGGCCCTTAGGCTCTTATGCATTGGCCCTTAGGCTCTTTTTAGGCTGGCCCTTAGGCTCTTACACGTTGGCCCTTAGGCTCTTTTTAGGCTGGCCCTTAGGCTCTTACGCATTGGCTATAGTTTTGCCTCATTTTGTCTAAAGACTTTTGAAGTTTTGATTATGCCTTGGCATGTTTTGTGTTCATCCGACTCTTCGACGGCTCAAAAGAGAACCTCGATTATGAGTCGATATGCGATGATATTTGAGTACTTCAGGAGGTTTGCTCAAAGGTTGAGTTTTTGAAACCTTTCCATCGTAGGGTGATTGTTTTCGAAGCTCTTTTATTGTTCGGAGCCAATATTATCGAAGCTACTTTGCTTATGCCGAGGGTAGCCTGATTAACCAGTTCTTTTCGAAGTACTTTCGAAGTATTTGGAGGCCTTTAGTTTTATGGCGGCAGTCGGACATTTCCGAGCCTCGTTAATTCGGTCATAGCCTTTTAGTTCGACCGTAGTCTTTATGTTTGGCCGTAGCCTTTAGTCCCCGTGTGCGGTGACCTCGGCGTCTATATCGAGGTTATGCATTTATAGGGGTCTTACAAGTTTGAATATATAGCCTTGGCCTTAATATCGGGGGTTATGCCTTTTTTAAGGTCTTATAAATTTGAGCACGCCTTGTTGAAGGACTTACATATTTGATGTTGCCTCAGTGAGGGCTTATGAGCTTGAAGTTGCTTGATCGAGGTCTTACGAATTCGAGTCTTCGATGGCTCGATGAGCTGATTGTTTGACGACAGTCCTCGGGTATTTGAGAGTTTTTGGCTCTAAGGCCGTTTTTCGTGACAGTAGCGAATTCTTCGAGGCACCAAGTGTTGATAAACAAAGAATCTTCCTCAATCAATTGATACATGCGTACACATTTTTTCTTTTTGGAGGCTCTATTATTCTACATAGACACGGTTCATTTGATCGTTCGGCCAAATACAACATCTCCTATCGAGGTCCTCCTAGGCATAGTTTGATTTCTTTCGAGAGGTGACCTCCGGGGTGATGCCCCCCAGTATTTGAGGTTGATTGAAGAGAAACCTTGAATACTTGATGAGTTGTCCTTAGGTATCATATAGATGTTGCCTCGTTAAAAACCTCGCCGGTAAAACCCATTCGGGATAAAACCCGGTCTAAGGGAAAACGGGCGCAATGCATGCTTTAAAACCCAAGGTCTTCGAGCTGAGGGTGCTCCGATTCCTTTCAATTGAGTGCCTGCAATAAGTTAGTATAAAATGTAAATGAAAAAAGGGTAGAGGGTTGTACCTTAGCAATGATAGCGTTCAAGTCCCGAAACATTTCAATTGCTTGCTACGAGGACGCGGCACGGTCCTTTATTCATTCTTCGAGACGTAACCGAGAATGTCGGTTGTACCTATCTGGCGGTTTGTTTGTCATTTGACTCCTTCGGTGTGGAGGGTGTCGATACCGGTGACATGTCGTGAACCGCGAACATCTCCCCTGCTGCATGCTGCTCCCCGTACACCGCTTTTACTCCATCCTTGGTTGGAAACTTCATCATTTGATGAAGGTTTGATGGCACTGCCCTCATACTGTGTATCCACGCCCTTCCAAGTAAGGCATGGTATATTCGATGACATGAAATTTAGTATCTTGAATTGTACCGACCACATTGATCGGGAGGGTGATCTCCCATTTTGTCGTCTCGCTCGCCATGTTGAATCCATTTAGGACTCGAGTAGCAGGTATGATCCGGTCGAGCAGTCCTAGTTGCTCCACCACCCTCAACCTGTTTATGTTGGCCGAGCTGCCTGGATCCACGAGCACACGTTTAATTTGAAATTTATTCAGAAGGAAAGAAATAACCAGTGCGTCATTATGAGGCTGAGACAAGGTCTCGATGTTCTCTTCGCTGAATGTGAGAGCATCCTCCGGTATGTAATTCCGGGTTTGTTTTTCCCTGGTGATGGATATTTCCGTCCGCTTGACAACGGGTCCCTGCGGGGCGTCGACCCCTCCAATAATCATGTGGATGACGTGCTGCGGTTCTTCTAGTTCGCTCTTCCTCTTTGCCTCCCTCTCCCGAAAATGGTTTTTAGCTCGGTCCCTGAGGAATTCTCGAAGATGTCCTTTGCTGATTAGTCTGGCTACCTCTTCTCGAAGTTGTATGCAATCCTCGGTTCTATGACCGTGAGTGCCGTGATATTTGCATATCAAGTTAGGGTTCCATTGTGAAGGTTCTGACAGTATGGGTTTTGTCCACCTCGTATCTTTGATTCTGCCTATGGCTGACACGATGCTTGAGACGTCAACACTGAAATTGTACTCGGATAGCCGGGGTGCCTCTGCCGGCCTAGTATACCTATCGAACCCGGCTTTGCTCATGAGTCCCCGGGAAACTTGACCTCGATCTGACCTTCGATTGCCTCGAGGCACATTGCGCTTCGAGGCGTTCCTTCGATCCTCTACATAATATCTTTCCTTGTTTGGTCTTGACTCCCTATCTGTAAACCTTTGTTCCTTTGTTAAGAGCCTACTAGGATATATTAAGCCCGAAGGATCTCCTAATTGGTCGTCTTCATCCCTGATCTTCGATTGGTACCTGTTGTGCACATTCGCCCAAGTCACGGCGGGATATTCGATAAAATTTTGTATTAGCTGCTTCGAAGCTACCGAGCTTTGTTTGTTCAAGCCCTGAGTGAAGGCCTACACTGCCCAGTCATCGGAGACTGGTGGTAATTCCATTCGCTCCATCTGGAAGCGAGATACGAATTCCCTTAGCAACTCGTTTTCCCTTTGTTTGATTTTGAAGACATCGGACTTCCTGGTGGCGACCTTGATGGCACCGACGTGTGCCTTCACAAAAGAGTCTGCCAACATGGAAAATGAATCTATCGAGTTCGGGGGTAGGTTGTGGTACCACATCATGGCCCACTTCGACAGTATCTCTCCAATTTTCTTCAGCAGGACGGATTCAATCTCGTCGTCCTTTAAGTCATTCCCTTTTACAGCACAAGTGTAGGTGGTAACGTGCTCATTGGGGTCCGTGGTCCCGTTATACTTTGGGACATCGGGCATTCTGAATTTCTTCGGGATGGACTTCGGAGCTGTACTTGGTGGGAATGGTTTCTGTATGAATTTCTTCGAATCTACACCCTTTAGAATCGGAGGTGCGCCCGGGATCTGATCGATCCTTGAGTTGTAAGTCTCCACCTTTTTATCGTTATCCTCTATCTTCTTTTGTCCTGATTCAATCCTTTTGGTGAGGTCCTCGAGCATTTTTCTAATAGCAGGGTCTGCTGCTGACCCATTGTTACTCGGTCTCTCTAGCGTCTGCTTGTCTCGAGGAGCCGTTTCAGGTGCTACTGTGCTTAGCGTTTTTTGGTGACTTTGTAGCTGAGCAATAGCCACTTGTTGTGCTTGCAACATTTCGAAAATGATTTGAAGGCTAACTTCTCTTTCCTCCCCGCACACACTTTCGTTGGTATGAGAGCTCACATCGACATGCACAACATCGCGTGAGTTTACGTCGATGGGGATTTGTACTAGTGCCTCCCCTGGGTTTTGTGGTGGTACACCGGCATCTTCTGGTGCTACCCCTGGGTTTTGCGGTGGTACACCGGTGTCTGCATCATTTTCTCCTTGAAGCCCAACGCCGTTGTTTTTGCGTGCATGTGCTGAGTTAGACATTTTGACCTGAAATGAGAGATTCTTGGACAAGAAAGAGTGTGAAGAATAACTTGTGTTTTAAGAATACCAGCACCAAAACAATCACTATTATTTTTAGCCCCACGGTGGGCGCCAAACTATTTACCTTGAAAATGGTAGCTACAATTATATTTGATTTTGTGGTTCTAAAAATACGTGATTTATTTTGATGCTAGTTGTTAAGCGATAGATGCTAGGTACAAGTAAAGAGAATAAGATATGCAAACTAAGGGGGTCACAAAGCTGGGCTTTGAGCTGGCTGAAGCAGGACCTCGAGGTCTAGATGGGGCTAATATTGATGAATTATTAATAAAGAATCAATGGTAATGAGGGCCTTAAAGATGGCCTTTTACTACTAATAATGAGCAATTGATGAAGAACAATAAATGAACAATGTAACAATAAGCAATAAATGTAAAGAACAGTTGTTTTAGCAAAGCGAGCAGAGAATGTTGTATGTTATTCAATATCCAAGTCCCTTACAAAATGACAAAGGTTCCCTTTATATAGGAGGGGTGAATCCCAATGTAGTACATGTCTAATAAATAAAGAATAAAAGCTACTAGTACAGCTGTGCAACGGCTCAGTGCGGATTTGTACTATTCTTGCAGACTCTGTCAGTCCTTATCGAGTGCCCTCGGGGGTTTCCCACCTTTCCATGTCGATTACCGACCCGTGCCGCTCTGAGATCGACCTTCGATGTGCCCCCTCGAGGGATGCACCTCGGGGTCCACCTTCAAATTCCACTTCGAGCTCCTCAAAGTCGGGCGTTGGAGTGCCACAGTAGCCCTAAAGTCGAACTCTCTGATTTTGGACGTATACAATTTTAGAGTTTAAGCAAGCTCGATTAAAGTATGTTGTCTAAACTCTTATTTAAGAATTGACCCCACATTACCCTTGTAAGTTCCAAGATGTTTATCATAAAATGCTTATTCCGAATAAGCTTGTGACAAAGATATATATTCGATTCGTGTTTCAAGTGCTCTTACTATGTTGTACTATTAATTGAGGATGCGTACCAACCTATGGATTGTGTATCTACATGTTATGTATCCAATGTCATATTTCATATAAAAGTTATTATGCCAAATTGTGTAGAGATTGTGCTTGGGATTACACCTCCACCCGCATTTATTGGGGTGAGGCGGTATGGCCACTTTGTGTAGGACTTTGGTATTGTTGTTGCACCTCTTCCCACCTATATATTGGGGGTGAGGCGGTATGGCCGCTTTGTGTAGGATTTCTGTACTGTGGTTACACCTCCGCCCGCATACATTGGGGTGAGGCGGTAGGGCCTCTTGAGTAGAGTTGTGGTATTGTGCTTGCACCTCCACCCGGATACATTGGGGTGAGGCGAAGGGGCTACTTTGTGTAAAGATGGTTACAGAGGATCTCGTCTTACAATTCATATGATATTGAAAGCTCTTGATAAATTTGCTTTGGCTTAAAACATCTATCTATGTTAATCCATTGTCACTATGATTCATCATATTCATGTTGTATTTCCAAGTTCTTAATTTGATGTTTGGTTTTCATACTAGTACTATTCGACATGTGCTAACGTCCCTTTTGCTGAGGGCTCTGCACCTTTAATGGTTGCATGTGGTTCTACTGCGGAGGATATTGACCACTGATAGCGGTACTCATTCTTCCCAGCTGATGTTGTGAGCCCCATCTCATTCTGGGGTTGTGTATCTTTGTTTCGTGTGTATTACTCTGTTATGAGGTATAGCCGGAGCCTTGTTGCCGACACTATCATTGTTCTCTTTTGGTATCTTTAGAGGCTCCATTGACATAGTGGGTTGTATATGGGTGCTAGGAACGTTAAACAAGTTGTTGTTCTACTTTGAACCATGGAGGGGTGTGTGTGTTTCTAGACATATTAAATGAAGTAATTGATGGTAATGAATTTGGTATTGTCTACATGATCTCCTTGTTGGTTAATTAACAAAGTTATGTAAACTCTTTAAATCATGGGTGAGTTGGGTAGAAAGTATTCAACAGGCTTGCTTGACCTGGTTCACTTGGTTGAGCGCCGGTCGTGCTCCCCAAGTTTGGGGCATGACAGTTGAATCAGTATCAGCAGGTAAGCATATCTTCATATCATCCTTGACTCCTAGTTTGTTTTAGTTATTATATTATCAATTCAGTTTCAGCATTCAGTTATTCTATCACCTTAAATACTCGGTACATTATTTCGTATTGATATCCCCTTCGTCGGGGTTGCTGCATTTCATGCCTGCAGGTTCGATAGACAGCCGGAGTTACCAGTTCTACACTTTGGAGTCTATTCTGTATATACAGGTTTAATGGGAAGGTCAAGGCCCTAACCTGACCTTATACAAATCTGTTATCTCTAGAGGCTTGTAGACGAGTCCTGTATATTTCGTATATTAGTATTGTGGCCTTGCCATCCCTGCGTGGTCTTCAGTTTGCTATTGCTGGTTGTAGACGTTCATGGTAGCCTCGTCAGGCTGCATTTTTATGTATATAAGACTTTGGTATATCTACCCCTTGGATGAGATAGAAGTTATTTTCATATAATTCAGAAGATGGCCTTGTCGGCCTTGATTGGTATTTTCAGCTTGCAGGTAGGCCTCATCGGCCTAAGTTGGGGGCTACCCTCCAGAGTTCACAGTTACAGAGTTGTACACTCGGGCCGAGTATGGCACCGGGTGCTAGCAATGCCTCCCCAAGTTTTTGGCGTGAAACAGATACGAAGTCTATTGAGCTTGCTTCATATAGATTGCAGGATATTGCTGTGACTTGGTATGAAACTTGGGAGAAATCTAGGGAATCCCTTTCTCCGCCACTAGGATAGAAGGAGTTTTATGAAGTTGTTCTGCAACAGTATTTGCATATTGAGCTCCGTTGAGCTAAGCAAGACAGATTCTTACGTTTGGAGCAAGGTAACATGAGTGTTCAAGAGTATGACATGCAATTTAACTCCTTGGCTAAGTATGCTACTTTGGTTTTGGCTGAGTTGAGCGATAGATTACATCGATTTGTTGGTGGTTTGGGACCACATTTTGACCAATGAGTGTGCCACTGCTTCTCTAAGTCTGAACATGGACATTGCTTGCATTCAAGGTTATGCATAGAGTTTGGAGGATCAAAAAAGGCAACAACGAGCGGCTCGAGAGCATGATGGGGGAAAACATAAAAGAACCCGATCTACCGGTGATAAGGGTGAGTCCTGCAGTGAGTTCAGACCCCCGTTTCCCCATCACCTGTTATATCTTATGGCTAATGCAACAGCACAATCTCAGGAATAAAGACATGATCGGCTCACTCATTTTGGCTAGAGACAGAATCCTCAAGGTTAGAGATCCCAATATAGTGGAAACTTTAGTAAGACAAGGTCCCCGACGCGGTATTGCGGCCGATGTGGTTGGAGTAATTTTTATATTTGTCGCCAGGGTTCAGATATTCTTGTGGGCAACCCGGTCACATTTTGCATTTTTTCCCAGTGAGGAATGTGGGTAACATGATGGCTGCCAACAGGATCTGCAACAGCTTCATCATCATTAGCATGTCCCCATGATCAAGTCATGCAACCATTGGTAGGAAAAGGTCGAGGTAGAGGTAGAGCATCTAACCCAGGTGGTCAACAGAACTGCATCTATGCATTGTCGGGATGACAGAATCTTGAGTCATTACCAAATGTGGTTACAGGTAAACTATATGTATTCTCTATATTTATGTATGCTTTGATAGATCTAGGTTCGACCTTGTTATATTTCTCCACTTATTGCTAGTAAATGTAATAAGGAGCCTGAATTGTTATATAAGCCATTTGATGTGTCCACACCCATTGGTGAGTCCGCAATAGTTACATGGGTATATCAAGGTTGTGATGTGATGATTCATGACAGTCATACCTTAGCTGATTTGAATTAGAGATGATGGAATCTGACATCATTATGGGTATGGACTAGTTGGCTTCGTGCTATGCCAACGCGGATTATTGGGTGAAAGTCGTTCGCTTTAGCTTTCTAAGGGAACTCGTAATTGCATGGAAAGATGATGTTGTGGCGCCAAGAGGGAATTTTATTTTTTACCTTAAGTCTCAAAAGATGATTTTGAAGGGTTGTATTTATCATTTGGTACGCGTGCAGGACGCAGAGGCAAAGCCTCCCACTCTCCGATCGGTTTTGGTTGTTACTAAATTTCCCGATGTGTTTCCTGATGAGCTCCCGCGTATTCCTCTTGAGAGAGAGATCGAGTTTTCCATCGATGTGCCACCCGATGCACAGCTGATATCTATCCCTCTTTATAGGATGGCTTCTGCCGAGTTGAAGGAATTGAAAGCTCAACTAAAGGATCTTTTAGATAAGGGCTTCATCTGACCCAGTACTTCACTATGGGGAGCTCCGGTGCTATTCGTTCGAAAGAAAGATGGTTCATTGAGGATGTGCTTTGATTATCGATAGCTGAATAAGGTCACCATTAAGAACAGGTATGCACTCCCGAGCATCAATGATTTATTTGATCAGTTGCAAGGCGCTAAGCATTTTCTGAATATTGACCTATCATCATTTAAGGATTAAGGAAGAAGATATTCCAAAGCCAGCCTTCCAGACCATCTATGGCCATTACAAATTTCTCGTTATGTCCTTTGGCCTAACTAAAGCACCAGTGAATTTTATGGATCTGATGAATCGGGTGTTAAGGCCCTCTTTGGATATTTTTGTGATTGTGTTCATAGATGATATTTTTGTATATTCTCGATTAGAAGCAGAGCATGCCAAGAATTTGCGAAAGGATCACAAGTTGTACACCAAGTTTTCCAAATGCTAGTTCTAGTTGAACTCAATGGCTTTCCTTGGGCATATAGTATCAGGTGAGGGAATTAAAGTTGATAGTCAAAATGTTGAAACACTTAAGAATTGGCCGAGGCCCACAACTCCTATCGAGGTACGCAAATTCTTGGGTTTAGCCGGTTACTACTGAAGGTTTGTGGAAACTTTCTTATCTATAGCTGCTCCATTAACAAAGTTGACACAAAAGGCAGTGAAATTTTGGTGGACTGGTGTTTGCGAGAAGAGCTTTCAAGATTTAAAGGGTAGGTTAACATCGATGCCAGTTCTAACTCTTCCTGGGGGGCTTCAGGGGCATTTTATAGATTGTGATACCTCTAGAGTGGGCTTGGGCGGTATTCTAATGCAACATGGAAAAGTTGTTGCTTATGCTTCAAGACAATTAAGAAAGCACGAATTATCCTACTCATGACTTGGGGCTAGCAGCCGTTATATTTGCCTTGAAAATATGGCGTCACTATCTATATGGAGTTCATGTCGACATATTCACCGATCACAAAAGCTTGCAGTGCATATTCAAGCAAAAGGAATTAAATCTGAGGCAACGGAGATGGCTTGAACTATTAAAGAATTATGATGTTGATATTTTGTACCAGCCTGGGAAAACGAACGTTGTGTTTAACGCAATAAGTCAGAAATCCATGGGCAGCCTTCGGCATGTGGAAGATTATAAGTTGGAAATTGAAGACGTGTACTGCTTGGCTATTTAAGTGTACGATTGCCCGATACCGGCACCGGAGGACCAATAGTTCGAAATACTGCAAATTCCTTGCTAGTAGCCAAAGTAAAATCATGGAAATTTGATGATTGATACTTGGTGAAAATAAGAGAAAGCATTCCCTTTCGAATGAAGCAAGTGTTTGAGATATCTGAGGACGAAGTCCTTAGAAAGAAGGACCAATTATATGTACCCGATGTTGGGGGACTTCGAGAGCAGACCATGATGGAGATTCACCAATCCCGGTGCTCAATCCATCCGACGTCAACCAAGATGTATCATGATCTTTAACAACTATACTAGTGGAACGACAAGAAGAGGAGTATTGTTGAATACGTCGCTTAGTGCCCAAGTTGCCAACAAGTTAAGGTTGAACACTAGAAACCAGAAGGATTGATTCAGAATATGGAAACTCCAACCTGGAAATAGGAGATGATCAACATGGATTTTTTAACGGGGTTACCACAATCAGGACGAAGATTTAATTCTATATGGGTTATCATAGATCGAGTCACCAAGTCAGATAATTTCCTACCAATTAATACTACCTTCTCAGCTGAAGATTATGCCAAGTTATACACTAAGGAAGTAGTTCGGCTTCATGGGGTTTCGATTTCATCATATCAGATAGAGGTGCCCATTTTACACCTAACTTCTGGAGATCATTCCAAAAAGGATTGGGTACCAAAATCAACCTCAGCGCAGCTTTCCATCCACAAATAGACGGTCGGGACAAACGTACCATTCAGACTCTCGAGGACATGATATGAGCATGTATTTAAGGAAATTGGGAAGATCATCTACCACTCGTCAAATTTGCTAACAACAACAGTTACCATACTAGAATTCATGTTACACCTCATACTTTCAAATTAGAATATGTTTTAAGTGAATCATTATTGTCACACCTCTTTTTTCGCCACTACACCCCGTAAAGGGCATAATAAGGGGAGTTTTTCCAATTAAAGGACAATCGAAATGGGACTTTATTAAGAGATTCAGAGTCGCCACGTGGGAGATTTATAGTGTCCCAAGTCACCAGTTTGAATCCCGAATCGAGGAAAAGGTTTGACTCTGTTTAACAGTCGCGAACCAGAAATCCGAGTAAGGAATTCTGTTAACCCGGGAGAAGGTGTTAGGCATTCCCGGGTTCCGTGGTTCTAGCACGGTCGCTCAAATGTTATATCTGGCTTAATTATCTGATTTTATACAATTATGAACCTATGTGCAAATTTTAAAATTATTTACCGCTTTTAATTAATTTTAATGAATGGTGAACGTCGTTTAAAACATGCCTTTGGATCGCGTCACATGAAATGCACACGCAATCCTAAACATATTTTATTCAACGTTTTGGGATTTGGATTTGAGTCACATGAAATGCACACCCGAGTTTAGGAAGGTAAGATTATTAAAGAACGCGCCTAAAGCCGGACTAACGTGTTATTTAACTTTGTGGGAGGCCATAAAAATTTGCTAAACGGCACGTCCCGAGTTCTAAATATTTTTAATAAAGTAATTAAAGAGGGCCACGCAATTTGTGATTTTATTTGGCGTGGCGCACCTCAATTTGTTTTTAAAAGGACATCCTAAAGGAACTACGATTTTCTATTAAAGTATTGTCTAACTTAATTTGTTAACATTATGAATTAACTAACAACAAGGCAATCAAGGACATGCGGGCCCCAAGCTCAAGTCCAAACACTCGAACAGGGACGATCTCCGTTACTGAAAAAGATCCTTAGTTCGAGTCTGCTACCTAACTTGAAAAGACCCAAAAGCCTACCATTTAATTATTAACAAACCATTACTATTTCAGTTCTGGGCCCAAAAAGAGCCAGTCCCATGAGGCACACCAAAGACTTCACTAAAAGGGGCTCACTTCGAACCCCGGTGACAACGATCAGACTAGCACCTTTGTAGCAATTATAATACACACGACAACTCAACTCTCCAGCTTAATGTTCACAAAACGATCTCAAAGTACTAATATTATGCTTAAAGGCAGTCAAGATTTAATACTAATTTATATGAATCTCTTGAGTCATACTGGCATTGAAGAATATGATCCATTAGCAAACTCATTCATTATACGCCCTATTATGTTCATCTACATTACCATCTTGACGAACAACATTTGCGTGGTTTTCAGATATACCACAAACACATATTAATACCTATTTCCGTTGGGGACTTATTCCTCTAAATCTAATGTTGGTCATCTCGTAGACATGAATCATGAATGCATCCTAACATCATACATCATTTTTAAGCATGACCTGAAAAAATCGATCTAGATATGTATGGAGTCATTTGATTTATCTAATACCATAACCCCCTCAAATTTTAACATTCAGATCCCCATCATTGACGATCAAATTCACAATTATGGCTAACATTCAACAAATAACAGGCCAAGGAGTAACTTTACACAAGCTATAACCAGACTAAGCTTGACAGTACAGGAGCCAACTCAAAATGGAATAAACATGAACATATAAACCTAGATCTATCATATCTGTCAGCAACATATATCATCTGATAAAACAATATGGAGTTATCACCAAATGTAAACAATCGTTTGCAGCATATTTCTGGTAACTACATACGAGCCATGGATTAGCAGAAGAAGGAAGAACAGAGGATTTAACAATGGGATAATCAAACTTCATTCAAACTTGTATTTCGCATTAATAAATCAAGTGATGTCCATGGGATTTTAGATAATACCTGCAAGAAAACAATAAAGAGATGAGAGGATTCATAGTGCAAAGCAGTGACACTCAGTAGCAAAACAGCCAATAGAACAGTAAACCCAGGTCAAATCAGTTCAAATCCAAGTTGAAATCAACCCCCGAATACCAAACTCAACTCAAGACCAAAAGAAAACTCCAATTCTGAACCCACAGTGATATCAATATAAGGCTCAGAACAAAAATCCCAAATCAAAAGTGAACCAGAAAACTCGAATACCAGCAGATTCAGCTCATTTTCCTGCCTTTAGTAGTGCTAGCGCTAAAACTGTTTCAGATCGATGTTATAAAGAATTTTCT